>NW_016874593.1:3893-9589 GCF_001698545.2 Rhinopithecus bieti
TTAACAGAATTCAACCTTTTCCTGCTTTTATTGATTTTGTAGTTTACGGCTTTAGAGATGTATTTTAAAATTTTAGGAATAGTGCCACAGCTGATAATAAAATAATATCAATTGATTTAGAGTTGTATTATACCTTATATTTTTCATTTATATTTTTTCCTTAGCAATTAGGAAGACAGAGGAAATATATTCTATGGAAAAAAAGCTGAGTTAGTTAGGAACACTTCACCACTTCTGATTTCCTTGCTTGCAATGTGAACTCAGATAGTGTACTGGTGACCTCTTTCTGCATCCTTTACTTAGGCTGTCCAAGGAGAGATGGAAAGAGACAGCTGATTGGTAAATTTGGAAGGAATAGCTGGGCATGATTAATTCAAATTTTCTCTTTTTACGTTGGGGAGCAAGCCTGCCTGCAGACAGCATGAGTTCTCTTCTGTACCTCCATGCCATAGATTATTATTTCTTACACCTGCAGGGAGAGGCCTACTCCAATCCAGTTCTAAGACTGGGTGGGTAAATTTGCCTAATTCTTGGGATCAGTTAGTAGGCCCACCTGGATAAGAGGTCTAAAATCAAATTCTTTGACCAGGCCTTACTACTAATAAAGTTAATATCTGGGCATCTCTGTTTTGTTTCCCAAAATGTTTACAACCAGGGGTAGAAGAGAGGTGGTATTTATTGAACTCACTTTTTCTCCCTTTCTCTGGAGAGCACTATGTGTAAGTAATTATTGTTTTTTATTTAAAGATATAGATCTTAAGTAGCATGTTACATTTTTAACATTTCCTCTTTAATATGTATTATTACATCTAATAGTCTTCTTCACATTTATTGGTAGAAAATTGGTATTTGGAACTTGAAAGTTCTTCACAATGACTAATGCCAGTTCTTAGGGAATTACAGGAAGAAATGCAAATGAATGAAACAGCTGAGGAAAGGTTTATATACAAGAAAAAATAATGTTCACAATTTTGAAATGAAGTGGAATTGTTTATGATATTTAGCATCCAAAAATAATTCACCTTTTCAAAATGAAAGGAATATTTTTGAATTATAATCAAACAAAAATGCAGCATTACATAGAATTCAGATGGTTACCTTTCAAAGGATGTGAAAGGCAGTACTTTACTTTTAAAATTACTGGTAAAATAAAGACAACCAATAGGAGAGAAGTATTTAAAAATAATTCTCAAGTTCTTCAGTAATGGGCATTAAACTAGTTAACAGTAACTACTCAGTATTTTACAAAAGTCAAAGTCCAAGATAAGTGCCTAAATTACCTTATTCTGATATTGCCACCAAAGCCACACTTGCTTTTATTTCTTGGATTTCAAACTATGGATAGAACCTAATAGGAGTGACTATACAGTGATATGCCTGTCTCTAATAGACATATCAGAACACATATGATTATATTAATGTTGTCTCTTCAATGCAGTTCGGTGATATTGCCACTAGTCAAAGCATAATGAGAATCTTCTTTGGCAATCTTTTCTTTTTAAAATTGATGTGTAACCACACAGAATACACAAATATTACATATACAGATCAATGCATTTTTCATATATGTACAACCCTATAACTGCCACCCAGATCAAGTTGTAGGGCATTTCTTGAACCTCAGAAAGCCCCCTTATGCTTTCTACCAGTCATTAACCTCTCCCAAAAGAAACCATTCCTCTAAACTGTGTCAACATAGATTTGTTGTGACAGTGTTTGAACCTTATATAAATGGAATCATACAGTATGTACTCTTGAGTATGTAGCTTCTTTTCCTCAGCATTATGTTTTAAAGTAATCCATGTTCTTGCATGTATCATTAGCTTGTTCTGTTCATTGATATGTGATATTGCACTGTAATATACCAGTTTATGGATTCTGCTAGTTAAGGATGTTTGGCTTCTTTCCAATGTGGGGCTATTACAAAAAACAAACATAAACAAACAAACAAACAAACAAAAAACACTATGTAGATTGTCATACAAGTCTTTTATGAACATAAGCTCTTCTCATCCAAAATTTTAGGTTGTAGAAAGTCATATGTAGCTTTTAAAAGGTGCTGCTAATCCAAAAGAATTGGAAGCAGGATCTTGAAGAGATACTTGTACACACATGTTCATAACAACATTATTTACAAAACCAAAAGGTAGAATCAACTCAAGTGTCCACTGACAGATGAATGGATAAACAAAATGTGGTATGTACACACAGTGGAATATTTTAGCCATAGAAAGAAAAGAAATTTCGACACATGCTACAATGTGGATGAATCTTAAGGATATTATGCTACGTGAAATAAGCCTGTCAAAAAAGACAAATACTTTACAATTTCACTTATGTGAGTTATCTAGAGTAGTCAGATTCATAGAGACAGAAGGTACAGGGGCTGGAAGTAGAGGAAAAGGGAGAGTTAATATTTCATGGGTACAGGTTATTTTGCAATATGAAAAGAGTGCTGGAGATGGATGGTGGAGATGGTGGCAGAACAATATGAGTATACTTGATACCACCGAACCATACATTTTAAAATGGTTAAGATGGTAAATTGTATGTTATGTGTATTTTACCAAATTAACTTTTAAAAAACATATACCAAACATTTTCCAAAGTGGTTGCACTCATTGGTACTTCCACCAGCAACGTATTTTAGTTTTGATTGTTTCACATTCTCACAAGAATTTGGTATTGGTCATTTATTTAATTTTAATCATAATAATGAGTCTGATTTGTAGGGATTCTTCATATAGTCCAGATAGAAATTGTCAGATTAATGTATTACAAACATCTCCTATACTGTAGCTTACCTTTTCACTTTCTTAATTATATCATTTGATGAAGAGATGTTCTTATGGTACATTCTTTTGATCTCTTCAATAGAAAATATTCACATCACTGTGAGGGGCTGACTCCTGGAAAAAATATTTAAATCTTTAGAACTAAGGTGAAAATGATGAGGATGATGATGGCACAACCCCATCCAGTCTAATCAAGGGGATGTAAGTGCTATCTATGAACTCAGTACATATATAAGAGTGAAAGTGGGTTCTTAATCTAAGTAGCAGACTTAGAAATTGCCCTGGCAGGAACTAAACTATCGTATGTAACTTGTTTTATGTACCTTGGCTTGCTTCTTGGAGTTGAGAGATACCCTTAAAGGGGCATAACTGGGTCAAGCAGTAATAAAAGTGATGAATAATAACTACTAATAAAGTAACTAATCTAACCATGTATTACCATTTGGAGTTTAAAACTAGGGAAGATAATTAAATAACACCTATGTATAGGTACCTAAAACAACACAAAAGGAAAAGTTCTATATTAACCAATCCAGGAATCCTCCTACTGGGTATCTACCCAAAACGGAAAAAAATCATTATATGAAAAGACACCATCTATGATGTGATTATTACACATTGCATGCCTGTACCAAAATATCTCATGTACCCCATAAATATATACAACTACTATACCCACAAAATTAAAAGTAAAAAAGTTAAAAGATGCCTGTACTCACGTGTCTATTACAGCACTATTCACAATAGCAAAGAGATAGAATCAACCTAAGTGTTCATCAACCAATGAGTGGATAAAGAAAATATGGTATATATATACCATAAAATACCATGCACCCACAAAATAATTAAATTATGTCCTTTGCAGCAACATGGGTGGAGCTTAAGGCCATTATCCTAAGTGAAATAGCTCAGGAAATCATATGTTATCACTTACAAGTGGGAACTAAACAATGGGTACACACTGATATAAACATGGAAAAAATAGACACTGGGGACTTCAAAAGGGGGGCAGTGTGGGGGGTCAAGGGTTGAAAATTACCTATTGGGTACTATGCTCACTGTCTGGGTGATTAGCACACTGGAAGCTCATCCCCACCATTATGCAATATATTTGTGTAACAAACCTGCACTTATACCCCCCGAATCTATAAAATATACAAATTTTAAAAGGAAAAGTTTTTTAAATTATTTGAATAATATCAGATCCACCAAGCTATGTATATGGTTTTAATGGGACAGCACTTGTTTGTATGCCTAATTACTACATAGTATACATAGGAACAGTGGGAAAATATCCACTAGGCCCCTTTGACATGGGTGAATGGACATTTGTGGCCCTTGTGGGGAGAGTTGTCTCAACCTCTTGCCCATCGCACCACTGATAAAGTATTCCAATCCTCAAGCCAGAAACTAAGTAAAACAGCTACCTAATTCTAAAAGATCCTAAGAATAGCCCTAGCATCTTTAATGCCACAGCTTATTGACTGTTAAAACTTCTAAGAGCTATCATGGAAATTTATAGGTTTATCCAAATTCAGACTTGAGTTGATGCAAAAAAACTGTTTTCCCTTTTTTTCTTTTATTTTTATTCTTTTGCTTTTATTTATTTAATGGACTCCATACAATAAGGATAAATTAGATTCTAATTGATGTACATTGTATAGAGAAATGAACCAGTTTAGACCAAGCACAAGAAAAAGCCTTGATGAAAAACCAAGGAATCCTAGTGAGCAAGACAAAGCATTCCATGCATTGTTAATATGAGCAACTGTAAGCATCTTTTGGGCACTTATTGCTTTCCCAGCACTGTGATGTTTTTCATATAAATTATCTCCTATGATTCTTATAACACCACTAGGAATTGGACATTTTGATCATCTCCAATTTATAGTTGAAAGAACTGCAATATATGGAGGTTAAGTGACTTATCTGGATAAGTAATATGGATAGCATATGGTAGAGCAAGAATTTAAACCTCATCTGTTTGATCTCAGAGCTATGGTAT
The DNA here is from genome assembly GCF_001698545.2 of Rhinopithecus bieti. Classification (NCBI taxonomy): domain Eukaryota; kingdom Metazoa; phylum Chordata; class Mammalia; order Primates; family Cercopithecidae; genus Rhinopithecus; species Rhinopithecus bieti. Next base: position 8,694 of record NW_016874593.1, read on the forward strand.
TGCCTCCACCACTGAAACCTACTGTCCTGAGTACTCTAAGAAGCCTAAATATCAACCAGTTAAAAATGTACTAATGATGGAAGTCTGATCTTATTTCTGTTGGTCAGAGCTTTTATGTATAGACAACAAAATCTAGCCCAGCTAGTTTAAGAAAAAAGAAATTTCATAAAATAGTTTGGGTACCCCATAGAATCTCTTGGGGTGCCAGGAACCAGGCTTGGATGCCAAATAGCCAGAAGCAATGATGCAGCAAAAAGAAATGCCCAGCCATAACTCAGGATGGTGTTAGTGGAAAGACTACCACTGCTACCTCCTGCCTTGCACTTTTAACTTGACCCTGGAGCCAAAAACTCTGCCACAGTTGTGTCAGGACCAGATACCTCAGCTGCTCTGTTTTGCAGAACATTCATCTTTCCAAATTCAGTTTCTGCCCCATGTTGCTCACTTATGCCTCCCTGTCTCATACATGGCATGTGAACTGGCAGGTCCAGGTCATACCCCAGCACTGTAGTTGCAATGGAATCTGAAAAATGAATTTTTAGCTTTTCACCCTCTGAATACAGAGAATAGCTAGCAGGGAGCAAATATAGATGCTGAATGGCCTAATCTATGGGAACATTTATACTATGTAACAGAGATTTCACATTGGCCGTCTTCTGACAATAACCTTTTTATGTATAATTAATGAGTATACTGGGTATTTCAAGGCAGGAAGACTGAATGATAATTTTAAATGGAAATTCTGACTTCCTTTTAATTAATCCATGTAGAGAAGTGCTTAGACTGCTAAACATAGACCTAGACCTGAGAGTTATTCTCTGTCGCTCTCTCCCTCTCTCTCTAACCATCCATGCAGTAGCCCAAGCCAAAAAAAAAAAAAAAAAAAAAAAAAAAAA
>NW_016874593.1:12210-14820 GCF_001698545.2 Rhinopithecus bieti
AGGACAGGGCAGGGACAGTAGTCAAACCTAAGCCTTCTGGCTGTAGAGACTATGCTTTTAAGCACTACACCATGCTGCCCATTGCAGGTAATATTTGAAACCATGGCTCCTCCATTTTTTTTAACTAAATAATCTCAAGCAAGTTCATCTCTCTGAGCCTCAATTTCCTTATAGAAAAAAGAAAATTATCATTCATTCAACAAATATTTATCAATCACTTATTATGTGCTAGTCATTCTACTAAGAGATATTCAACAGTCAACAAAATAGACATGGCTTCTGTCTTAATGGAACTCAGAATCCAACGTGGTAAGATGATTGTGAAGATTCCAGAGATGATTTATGTAAGGTGTTCACAATTGTACTTGACATATTCCAGGGACTCACTGATATTATCATTGAATAAAAGAACTTGGAGTGTGGATTTTCTCAGATGAAAATGAGCAAGATGTGTGTGGAAGAGCTCATAAGGGTCTTTAAAGTAAATAAAAGGTCTATTTGACCCAATTGCCCATAGTTAAGATGTAAGAAGTAAAACCATCAATGGATTCCTATTATTGGTATAGGAAAGTAGTTTCATTTCAATGGCTAAGATGATTCAAAATTATTTAGAAATTGTATACTAGGTATAATACACATATAAATATCATACAAAAATACTAAGAATAAGCATGTCAACATGTTTAAAGTTATTATCTTCAGCAGATTATGATGATATAAACTTTTCTTTGATCTACTCATCTATATTTGCTGTTATTGCTGCTGCTACTACTTCAACATCTTCTTTTTTCCAATATACCCACCATTCAAGGCCCAACTTTTCTTCAAAGTCTTGCCTAACTATACCAGCTCTCATCATCCCTCCCCATATCTAAACTCTTAAGACACTTTTAGTCTGCATCACACAAGTAAGAGTATAATAAAAGAGCCCTGTCTTCCCAAATAGATACGTGAACTCCTTACAAGCAGATACCATTTCTCCTACTACTTGTATTTCCTCCCACCTCCACACTAGGGTGTTATCTCAGTGCTGAGCACATACCAGGTGCTTAAAATATAGATCAATATGTATACATATATATGTTCAAAATCAGGAGACCTTAGGAAAATCATCTCTCCTCTCAAGACTTCAATAACTTCATTCAGTTGTAATTATTTTTTCTGATCTGTGAACTGAGGAATTGGGAATAGATTGGTGATCCCTTAAACTTTTAAAATATTAGGATCTCTTTTTCACATCATAGTGTGTCCAGAATTTATTCCTTCCAGTGGGTTCTTGGTCTTGCTGACTTCAAGAATGAAGCCACGGATCCTTACAGTGAGTGTTACAGCTCTTAAAGATGGTGTGTCCAGAGTTTGTTCCTTCAGATGTTCAGATGTGTCCAGAGTTTATTCCTTCCGGTGGGTTCATGGTCTTGCTGACTTCAGGAGTGAAGCCGCAGACCTTCGCAGTGAGTGTTACAGCTCTTAAAGGTGGCATGTCCGGAGTTTTTTATTCCTCCTGGTGGGTTCGTGGTCTCACTGACTTCAGTAATGAAGCCTCAGACCTTCACAGTGAGTGTTACAGCCCTTAAGGTGGCACGTCCGGAGTTGTTTGTTCATCCCAGTGGGATCATGGTCTCACTGACTTCAGGAATGAAGCTGCAGACCCTGGCAGTGAGTGTTACAACTCATAAAGGTAGTGTGGACCCAAAGAGTGAGCAGCAGCAAGATTTATTGTGAAGAACGAAAGAACAAAGCTTCCACAGTGTGGAAGGGGACCCAAGCAGGTTGCTGCTGCTGGCTTGGGTGACCAACTTTTATTCCCTTATTGTGCCCTGCCCACATCCTGCTGATTGGTCCATTTTACAGAGCACTGACTGATGTGTTTTTACAGACTGCTGATTGGTGCATTTACAATCCTTTAGCTAGACACAAAAGTTCTCCAAGTCCCCACCTGACCCAGAAGCCCAGTTGGCTTCACCTCTCAATCCCCCCTCTAAAAAGGAAACCCCAACTGCTGTTGGGAATTGGGTGATGACCACGCCAGCTACTTCCTGATGGATAGGGTTGAAGAAGGGGCCCTGCAGTTGTAGTGTCCTCCAGAGGGGAAGTTTTTAGGCCAGTGAAAGGGTCAGTGGGTCAGTCCAGGGGTCCTTGGTAGAAGTTGTTACTTGAGCTCATTTGGGGTTCCAATTGTAAGACCATCTGTAGCTTGATGGCTGCAATCCTAGAGGAAAAAATTTGACAAAGAGGTTAAAAATACAGGACCCGAGGAGAGTAATAGCAAGATGGCTGTCACAGGACCTAGAAAAGGGAGAAGCAATGTCACCCAACTCCAGCAGTTGGTATAAGAGTTTGAAAGCCGTTGTCTGATTTCAGTAGCCTTTTCCTGTAAATGTCAGGCAGCATCTCGTACTATCCCTGACTGGTTAGTGTAAAAACAACACTCTTCCCCAAAGAAGGTATAGAGTCCTCCTTTCTCAGCAGTGAGGAGGTCTAGGCCTCGTCGGTTTTGGAGAGTCACTGCTGCCAAAGAGTCTATTTGGAATTGGAGAGTAAGGATAGATTTCATTATTTCTTGCAAACTGTCTGAGAAATCCTTTGAGAGCGTGTGGTAGTAGGATAATG
>NW_016874594.1:0-2009 GCF_001698545.2 Rhinopithecus bieti
AGCTTTGTAAGTGTCGAAGGAACTGACTACTTCCCCTTCTACCATTTTAAAGTGAAACTTAATTGACAGCAATAGTGGTTTGATGCTGAATAAGGTGCAGACTGAATAACATTCTGAGTCTTAGGGGATGGACATAGCTTGATGATTATTTTATCACAGAAAAACACATTTAACTAGAGAGATCACAATGACTTGGGGGACGACAATGTTACTTAGAAAATTGTACTGTAATTAAGGTACTATTGTTTCAAATTAATACTATGGTGTTTCTAACAATAATGCTGGGAATCTAATACCAATGACAGCCAAAGTATTGTCTTTAAGTAGGTTGAAAATAAAGGTATTTCCATTCTAAATCTTATCTTAGAATGACTAATTGTTTTCTCAAAGAACTGTTACATAAAATGTTATCTTTCAAATCAAAAGCCTGTTTCAGCCAAATGCAGTCTTATTATCGAAAACACAAAGCATCATATTTGCCCTCTGTATATTGATTTCTAAAATTACATTGCTTTTTAATATTTCTACAACCTCATTATAGCAACAGAATTATTTTAAGACTATTATAAAAGACAACAAAAAGAGTCTAAGTCTGGGCATTTACAATGTAGTAGTATTTCTCTCAATCCTTGCTTCTATGCGGGCAGTATACACTTTATTCACCAAATTTGTATACAACTCTAACTATGTGCCAAACCCTGTCCAGGTTTTTAAGGAAACAGTGTTGAGAATGGAGCTCAGAGTGAAGAGTAGGGAAGAAAATTTAATCAAAATATCACAGTATTGAGTGTATAATCACAAACAGACATAAAGAAATGGGGCCCAGTGAGAGACTCTAATCTAGGCTGAAGTCTAATGAAGTGACATTTGAGCTGAGATCTGAGGAGCTGTGCTGGGTGGAGAACTGCATGTGAGAGCATTCAACAAGAAGTGAACACAAGCAGAGCCCTGAACTAGGAGGAACATAGGAGTTTCAGGTAACCAAAAGAAAGACCAGGGAGGTCTTTCTCCACCTGGAGGGCAGAAAGTAAGGAAGAGAACAGAGTGAGAAGAGGCTGGAGTTGTCTCAGAGGCCAGGAGTAGTCTCAGGAAGCAGATTAAACATATTTTTAGTTCATTACAAAGAGAAACCATGAAGAGGTCTTGTAAGCAGAAAGTTTACAAGATCGTGGAGGCATTTTGAAAAGAACATCATGCTACAGTGTGGAAAACAAACTGGAGTGGAGCAAGGTGGCTGCAGGGACATCATCAGCATGCTGTCACAGAATCCAGAGAAGAAACAAGAGAACTTAGGAGACACAGTGATCACAGTGGTTAGGAGTTCAGACTCTACAAACCTAATGCTCAAATATAGGTTTGGAGTGCATTATCCACCGGAAAGAACAAGAACTATTGATTCCAGGGCTGGGAAAATACAAGACAAGCCTAGAACACCTTCAAAGTAAGAATGTGCTTGAAGAATGATGGAGTACTGACAAATACCTCATATGTAGGCATTAGCTTAAAGGGGTACCCTCTGTCCAAATCTAGGACAAGTGAGTATCAATTTCTTGAAAGCAATAGCAATGGATTATAATCCTTTAAATAGTACATTATGAGTCATCTTTTTTGAGACAGAGTCTCACGCTGTCACCCTGGCTGTAGTGCAGTGGCACGATCTCAGCTCACTGAAACCTCTGCCTCCTGGGTACAAGCAATTTTCCTGCCTCCACCTCCTGGGTAGCTGGGATTACAGGTGCATGCCATCAAACCCAGCTAATTTTTGTATTTTTAGTAGAGACGGGGTTTTACCATGTTGGTCAGGCTGGTCTTGAACTCCTGACCTTGTGATGCATCTGCCTCTGCCTCCCAAAGTGCTGGGATTACAGGTGTGAGCCACTGTGCATGGCCTATGAGTCTATTATTAATATGAAGATATAATGATAGAACAAGAGATGAAGGGAGGGAAGGATGGAGGGAAGAAAGAGGAAGGAAAGAAAGAAGGAAGGAAGGAAGGAAGGAAGGAAGGA
>NW_016874595.1:0-953 GCF_001698545.2 Rhinopithecus bieti
AGAGTTCATTGGTTACTACCAAGTTTAAACTGAAAATGTAATTGGTGGCCATTTAAATTTTGTGTGCACAATTTGCCAGTTCATATCCTTTGCTCATTTGTCTATTGGGGTCTCAAGGTCTATCATATTTATTTCCAGTAATACACCAAATGCTGTTGATGATGCCCCACCCCATGTTCCCCTGGCCCACTGATTTTACCTGCATCTGCAGTTTCCAGCATCAACTCAAGTTGCTAGTCTCTCTTTTTTGCTTCAGAGCTTTCTCAAGCACAGTGACAGCTTACTTTGCTACAGTCAGGTGCAACCTGGAAGTGCAGGACAGTTGATGCCATGGGAGCTAATCTTCAATCAATGGGAATGGAAGTCTGTGGATAAATACCATAGACTCTCCATTCTCCAGTGGGATGATTCTAAGACTGTTCCACACAATTTCTCAGAGAGTCTCCAGAAGGACTGAGTCCCAGTTGCCCACAGGGTAAGCTTCTCATTAACAGACTATTAACTTTCCTCCCCTGTTTCACTTTCACCATTTCCGTTTTGTGCTTCCTAAGATCACCTCCCAAATAAGCCACCTCTCTCCAGATCTTTTTCTCAGGGTCCACTTTTGGAAACTGAAAGTAAGAAAAAACAATCATATTTTCCGTCCACACACCTTTTTATGGCAGTGATCACTCTCTCTCAAATTGAACTCCTCAATACGAATGGCACATTTGAAAACGAGCACTGTCCCACGAAAAAACTTTGGAGTGCAAGACACAGCAATGCAGAGACCTCTGTCACCTGGAGAATGCCAGTTGGCTACTTCCAAAACCCTTGTAGGAGATTGCTGGACTCTCTGTGTAGAAACAAAACTGGCTTCCTGAACTGCGAGGCTGAAGAACAGAGCCCAGACTGAGTACATTCAATAAAGTAAAGTCAACTTAAGCAGGCTTACATGCCTGCTTAATTTGTAA
>NW_016874597.1:0-605 GCF_001698545.2 Rhinopithecus bieti
TTATTTATTTATTATTTTTGAGACAAGGTCTCACTCTGTCACCCAAACTGGAGCACGGTGGCACAATCTCAGTGCACCACAACCTCTGCCACCCAGACTCAAGCAATTCCCTGTCCTCAGCCTCCCTAGTAGCTGGGATTAAAGGTGTGCACCACTACCGCCCAGCTAATTTTTGTATTTCTAGTAGAAATGGGGTTTCACCACGTTGGCCAGGCTGGCCTCAAACTCCTGACCTCAAAAGATCCACCCACCTCAACCTCCCAAAGTGCTGGGATTAGAGACGTGAGCCACCCCATCTGGCTGTATGTTTGGAGACAGCGTCTTGCTCTATCTCAGCCTGGAGTGTGGTGATTTGAATTTGGCTTACTGCCACCTTGACCTCCAGGGCTCAAGTGATCCTCCCACTTCAGCCTCCTGAGTAGCTGGGACTGCAGGTGCAAGACACCATACCCGCTTAATTTTTTAAACTTTTTTGTAGAGATGGGGGTTTCTCACTCTGTTGTCCAGGCTGGTCAAACTCCTGAGCTCAATCAATTCTCCCATCTCAGCCTCCCAAAGTGCTGGGATTATAGACATGAGCCACTGTGCCCAGCTTAATTTATATA
>NW_016874598.1:0-534 GCF_001698545.2 Rhinopithecus bieti
TTTAAAAAAATTTTTTATAGAGATGGGGTATCACTATGTATCCCAGATTGTTCTGGAACTCCTGGCCTCAAGTGATCCTTCCACCTCCTGCCTCACCCTCTCAAAGTGTTGGGATTACAGGCATGAGCCACTGGGACTGACTCATTAAAATTTTTCTTTCTTTCTTTCTCTGTATCTCTCTCTCTTTTTTTTTTTTTTTTTTTTGGACAAGATCTTGCTCTGTGGCCCAGGTAGGCAGCAGTTGCCGAATCATGGCTCACTGTAACCTCGTACTCCTGGGCTCAAGCAATCTTCCTAACCCAGCCTCCTGAGTAACGGACTACAGGCACACCACCCCACCTCGCTAATTTTATTTTGTGTGTGTGTAGAAAAAAGAGACAAGGTATGGCTCTGTTGTCCAGGCTGGGGTGCACTGGCATGATCGTGGCTCACTGCAACCGCTGCCTCCTGGGTTCAAGCGATCCACCAGCTGTGGCCTCCCAAAGTGCTGGGAATACAAGAGTGAGCCACCGTGCCCAGCCCAAATTTCCTACA
>NW_016874599.1:0-606 GCF_001698545.2 Rhinopithecus bieti
ACATTCTTCTCAACACTGCATTTCACGAATTCTAAAATTGACCACATAATTGGAAGTAAAACACTCCTCAGCAAATTCAGAACAATGGAAATCATAACAGTTTCTCAGACAACAGTGCAATCAAATTAGAACTCAGGATAAGAAGCTCATTGAAAACCACATAACCAAATGGAAACTGAACAATCTCTTCCTGAACGACTACTGGGTAAATAATGAAATTAAGGTAGAAATAAAGATGTTCTTTGAAACCAATGACAACAAAGACACACATACCAGAATCTCTCGGACACATTTAAAGCAGTGTGTAGAGGGAAATTCATAGCACTAAATGCCCACAAGAGAAAGCAGGAAAGGTCTAAAATTGACACCCTAACATCACAATTAAAAGAACTGAGAAGCAAGAGCAAACAAATTCAAAAGCTAGCAGAAGGCAAGAAATAACTAAGATCAGAGCAGAACTGAAGAAGATAGAGACATGAAAAACCCTTCAAAGAAATCAATGAATCCAGGAGTTGGTTTTTTGAAGATCAACAAAACATACCACTAGCCAGACTAATAATGAAGAGAGAAGAATCAAATAGATGCAATAAAAAATGATAAAGGTGA
>NW_016874600.1:0-535 GCF_001698545.2 Rhinopithecus bieti
TCTCTAGCAGACAAAGCTGGCCAAAATGTTACTGGCCTGGTCTGCATCTCCACGGTGTTGAGAAGATAAAGGGAGTGGACCTCTACTTCCAATGTTAAATATAGACTGCAAATTATGGGAAGAAGTACTAGCAGAAGACAGTGCACTATGAGCTCCTTGTTGATTCAATGAAGAACTCATTCCAAGATTCATTAAACTAGCAAGGCGTGCAGTACCCTGGTTCATCCTTCCAAGAGATGCTGGCATACTTAAAGACTGGGTAGCAGCAGCAAGAAGGCCTATTCCTGCTGCAGACAGGTCACGCCCATGACCCTGTGAGTCCCTACCGAGAGATGACTGCTGGAATGACTTGGACATTGTGGAACTAGCTCTTGTCTATTTTATAGATTTAAAAAAAAATTTTTTTAAAGACGGCCAAAAAGAAAGCTCAAACTAGAAAGCTAGGTTAACTTTGCTTCAAAAAAATGGTAACGCCAAGAAAAAGGATCAATAAGGACTGCAGAATCTTCTTCAAGCTGAGAACCAGCAGACAACT
>NW_016874601.1:0-1125 GCF_001698545.2 Rhinopithecus bieti
TTTATTAACTTGTATTATTAGCAATATATTAATGTATTTTATTATATTAAATATAATGTATATTTTATATATGTGCCCTAAACCTATAATTTGTCTTCGATAACATTTTACCTCTAGAGGGTACAAACAATACTGGATGTTCACTTTCTACTTATTCATTTCTGCATTGATCTACTTTCTAATAAAACAGATTTTAAAATAATGGGTTTTTTTCTCTCTTTTCTTTCAATTCCTACGATATGGAATGTGTGTATCAGGAGCCGGGATCCTCGTGGAAAAATCATCCCTGACACCCCCCAGACTTGCCCATAGGAGTTTTGAGTCTCAGAAGAGACCATAGATGTGAGTGTACTTTAAGGGCTGTGGAGTGCTGGACAAATGCAAAGAATATTCTGCCTAGTAAACTGCAAATTCCCTGAAGATCAGGACTGTACCTTTTCATTCTCAGACGCCTCTAAAGATTTTCTACAAGGTAGTAGCCATGTAACAGGCTTTCCATAAAAAGTTATGTGTTGATCGAGTGGATGCATTAAAGCAAGAGAGAATCAGCTTGGCTATAGAGAAGCACGTGTTCGCGGTCAAGATGACGCCGGGATGGCATTTTCAGATGGGACACAGGAATGGCACCTCTCCAGAGAACTTCAAGAAGCCAAAAAAAATTTTTTTTTCGTTCTGGATGGCTTAGATATCCATCTCCCTGAACACTGGAGGTCTGGATGACATGTAATGCTCTGAGAAAGCAAGAGAGCAGGGACACCGTTACTGAGATGGTGGAGACAGACTCAGGAGGAGTGAAGGGAGAGGGAGCAGAGGCCTGCCAGGTCCTTGCAGGGTCTCAAAAAGAAAAGAAATCTGCGAGCCACCGTGAGACCACCTTCTCTCCCATCTCCCAGCTTTTGTGTTTTCATCATAGCTAAGGACAATGAAGCTGATGTTATTGTTTGAAAATTATCGCCAAGTCTTTACATTGATTGAATACGATCTGGGTAAGATAATCTTCTTCAGGACCTTCTCAGAGCAGATGCTGATAAAAAGAAGTCAGGAGATGAAGGAAAGTAATGAACTTGCAGGAATACAGATTTTTTTTTTCTTTTCTTTTCCTTTTTTTTTTTTTTTTTTTTTTTT
>NW_016874602.1:0-953 GCF_001698545.2 Rhinopithecus bieti
TAAGTGTTTCCAGTAGTCGCAGTCTTTGGGGACAGTTTCACTAAGTGTTTGATATATCATGGCAATTTTTTAAAACTGTATGAACAAAATGAGTTTAAGTTACAGACTTTTTATTTATTTATTTATTTTGAGATGGAGTTTTGCTCTTGTTGCCCAGGCTGGAGTGCAATGGTGCCATCTCTGCTCACTGCAACCTCTGCCTCCCAGGTTCAAGTGATTCTCCTGCCTCAGCCTCCCGAGTAGTTGGGATTACCGGCATGAGCCACCACACCCGGCTAATTTTGTATTTTTAGTAGAGACGAGATTTCGTCATGTTGGTCAGGCTGGTCTCGAATTTCTGACCTCAAGTGATCCGCCTGCCTCGGCTTCCCAAAGTACTAGGATTACAGGCATGAGCCACAGCACTCCACCAACTTTTTTTTTTCTTTAGAGACAGAGTCTCACTAGTGTTGCCCAGGCTGGAGTGCAGTGACGCGATCAGGGCTCACTGTAGCCGTCTTGCTCTCCCAAAGTGCTGGAAATACAGGTATGAGCCAGTGCACTCCTCCTTCCACACACATTTCATGAGCTCTTTGCTTCACCATACATCTGCCAGGCTTCACGTCAGGAATTCTGCCACATTAAATAGCATGTATCTCTAGTAGTTTATATTAAAAGGAGACTTCTAGGCTGGGTGTGGTAGCTCACATCTGTAATCTCAGCATTTTGGGAGGCAAAGGTGGGCACATTACTTGAGCCCCGGAGTTCAAGACCAGCCTGGGCAACATAATGAAACTGTCTCTACAAAAAATACTAAAATCAACCAGGCATAGGGGTGCGTTCTGTAGTCCTAGCTACTCAGGAGACTGAGGCAGGAGGATTACCTGATCCTAGGAGGTCGAGGCTGCAGTGTGCCGTGATCACGCCACTGCACTCCAGCCTGGATGACAGAGTGAGACTGTCTCAAGAAAAAA
>NW_016874603.1:0-535 GCF_001698545.2 Rhinopithecus bieti
ATGATGGTGATACCCTCTTTGGGGCTTTGCATTTCCTAGCATCTCCAAGCTTCTGGACCCCACTACATTTCCCAGTATCAGCTGTGGATGCTGCCTGCTGCTTCTCAGTGAGATGGCACTTCTGTTGGCACCTAAAAAATTCTTGTTTTGCCACAGCTGGCATGCCTGGCTGAGTTTAGTGGTTGGAGACCACACTTGTTCATACACCACTCACCACTCAGCCATGCTTGCCTTGGCAGGTAAAAAAATCGTGGATCAGAATGCAAGTTCAGTGCAGCATGTCAGAGAGAGTGGGCAGAACAAACGTAGCCAGCCTGAGAAAAACTCGAGCAAAGGCACCTCTGGCCACAGAGGTTTTCATCTTGCAAAGTGACTCCCCTAAAATTCTGTAACAAAAGCAACATAGCCAGTTGTGTTTAAATGCCTTAGTTCTCTTAAACCTTGGGATACTGGTAATAAATTTTCTGACATTTTAATATTTTAAACTTATTTGGAAAGCATTATATTTCAACATTATTGGGAGATACAATTTGAA
>NW_016874604.1:0-895 GCF_001698545.2 Rhinopithecus bieti
AAGAAAGGATGCCTAAGGAATTTAAGAACCAAAATAAGTTAATAAAATATCTAAATCAATATTTCTTTAGAAAAGCCAAACTGAAATTTTGGAGACATCCTTTATAGTTAAGCTCTATGAAAGAAGAGATTTTCTCAATTGTTTTCCTATTCACTCCCAACACCTTGGAAAGTACCCAGCACAATAGCTGCTCACTAAGTATTTGTTGAATTGAATTTTAGCTGATTTATTCTTAATTCCAAAATACTGTTATACATCTTTTATAAGAGGCACTTTAAAATTGTGTCCTGGAGTTTATTTCATAAGAATTTAAAAGTCATCAATCTATAATTGTTCAAACAGTAAGAAGGAAATGCCAATAGCAATCTTGGAAGCTGGACCATTGTAAATTACTACTAAGATAAATATTTGTTTCCTTCATTGTGCTACACAGGAGTGTAATTTCTGAACTCAAGTTATTAATGAGTAGGTGACACAACTCCATTTTTCATCCATGTTCCCTTTATAAGAAGCCATGTAGAGATGACAGTCCAGTGTGATCTTAACTGAATAAAGATTAGTAGGATAGAATCCTACTGAAAAAGATTGAGGAGATAAATGAGCTGAATAAAGAAGCTTCAAAGGAGAAGAATCTTTGAAAATAACAATGGTATATGTAAATAATTTCAGGTAAAGAAGCTGTGCACAATTATAGTGCAAAATTTTAGGGAATCTGATTTTTAAAAACAGGACAAGATTTGATTTTAAAATCAATTGCCTTATCAAAGATCATTGTGTCATGTTTCATTACAATGATCAAGGAACATTTTTTCAACAAAAGTTTCTGATTTAATTTCTTTTCTTTTTAAAATACCAGATTCTCTTCACCACTATAGAAAGTCAATTATATAATTAT
>NW_016874605.1:0-727 GCF_001698545.2 Rhinopithecus bieti
AGCAAAGTAAAATAATTTTGTGTGTGTGCACCTGTGCACGCACATGCAGGAACTTGTATATAAGACAAGAAAGTGAGGAAAAGGAAAGAGAGAGAAAGAAAGAGAGGAAGAAATTAAAATTTGAACAATAGGCTGGGCGTGGTGGCTCACGCCTGTAATCCCAGCACTTTGGGAGGCCGAGGCGGGTGGATCACGAGGTCAGGAGATGGAGACCATCTTTGCTAACACGGTGAAATCCCGTCTCTACTAAAAATACAAAAAATTAGCTGGGTGTGGTGGTGGGCGCCTGTAATCCCAGCTACTCGGGAGACTGAGGCAGGAGAATGGCGTGAACCCGGGAGGCGGAGCTTGCAGTGAGCCGAGCCGAGATCGCGCCACTGCACTTCAGTCTGGGAGACACAGAGAGACTCCGTCTCAAAAAAAAAAAAAAAAAAAAAAAAAAAAAAAAAAAAAAAAAAAAAAAAAAAAAAAAAATTTGAACAATAGTGAAGACAGGTAAAGGGCATGTGGGAATTCCTGTACTAGTCTTGTAACTTTTCTGTACATGAGAAATATAACCAAACAAGTACTTATGAAAAAATATATAGTGTATTAGACAATTAAATATCAGAAAGTTCTGTGGCACAAATATTTCTGTAAGCATGGACATGTTCTCAAGTATATTTTAAAAATGGAAGTTACGTGATATGGCATAATTCACACACAAAATGTGAATGCACACACGGTT
>NW_016874606.1:0-1705 GCF_001698545.2 Rhinopithecus bieti
AAAAAAAAACAGACAGTGGGCCAGGATCTACATAAAAGTAACCACAGGCACTGGTTCAAAACTTAAATCTAGCTGAATGAACTGTTATATTTCTCTGACACATCTAAACAAGACAGTCCTTAACAGTTTAGAGGCCAGGCACGGTGGCTGACACCTGCAATGCCAGCACTCTGGGAGGCCAAGGCAGGTGGATCGTTTGAGCTCAGGAGTTCAAGACCAGCCTAGGCAACACAATGAGACCCCATCTGTACAAAAAAATTTTTAAATTAGCTGGCGTGGTAACATGTGTCCATAGTCCCAAGCTACTCAGGAGGCTGAAGTGGGAGGATCACTTGAGCCTAGGAGGTAGAGGCTGTAGTGAACTGTGTTCATGGTACTACACTCCAGCCTGGATGACACAGCAAGACCCCGACTCAAAAAAAAAAAAAAAAAAAAAAGAAAAAAAAAGAAGGTAGAAAGTTCCGGCAAGGTCTTTACTGGTTTATTTGGGTAGGAGATATTTTATTTTCTGGCATGAATTTGATAAACAATTGCTTATATTCTGTTTCTCTTTGTGCATGGGGTTCTCACCTATTACTTATTTTTTTTTTAAAAGGGTTTTGTTTTGGTTTGGTTTTTTGGGTTTTGTTTTGTTTTGTTTTGTTTTTTGTTTTTTTGAGACAGAGTCTCACCCTGTCACCCAGGCTGGAGTGCAATGGCGTGATCTTGGCTCACTGCAACCTCCACCTCCTGGGCAATTCTCCTGCCTCAGCCTCCCGAGTAGCTGGGATTGCAGGTGCCTGCCACCATGCCCAGCTAATTTTGTATTTTAGTAGAGATGGGGTTTCACCATGTTGGCCAGGCTGGTCTTGAATTCCCGACCTCGTGATCTGCCCACCTCAGCCTCCCAAAGTTTGTTTGTTTTTTTAAGATCACAACTGAATTTGTTCAGAATGGCTCCACAGACATAACTCAAAACAGGGTATGTCATGATCTGTACTCTGTACAACTGAAAACAAGATATTGCCTTTCAAAGCCCCAAATGTTAGACATCTTCCTAATGCTCTTAGGTGTTATGAAATGCGTTCTTTCTTTTAGCAGATTCAAATATCTCAGTTGACTGCAGCTTCGATCATGGGATCTGTGACTGGAAACAGGATACAGAAGATGATTTTGACTGGAATCCTGCTGATCGAGATAATGGTATTTATATTTGACAATTTCATGTTCTGCAATATAGTGAAGAGATAGAAGGCCCTCCATGAGTGACAGGTTGTTATTCCCATTACTCATCAGAGCAGGGTTGTTTTCATTTTGGAAACTTTTAGACCTTCCGAGCTCTCCCTTGATAGATGACTAACTTGGTCCAGCATATATTCTCCTACTTAATCGCTCTCCCACACACCTGCCTCCACAAAGGATATGGGAGCAAACCTCTTCCATATTCACTCTCCTTCTGCTGAGAGAGAGATGTTGAGATTTGTATAAAGTTTGGGAGAGTTAGGGAAAAGGTAGAAAGAAATGGTTTCTTCTTCCCAGTTTACCAGCCATGGCATCTTATAGTTTTTGTTTTGTTTTGTTTTCATGGGGGAAATAAATCTTGAAAGGAAATATGACCTGTACCTAAAACTGGTGTTTTAGTAGAGTGGCCCCTCAAAGCATGAAAACCATAATGAACATCAAGTCAATGACCTGAACTCCTGAACTGAGCTTTCCCTTCTGTTTG
>NW_016874607.1:0-1620 GCF_001698545.2 Rhinopithecus bieti
CCAAAGTGCTGGGATTACAGGCTTGAGCCACCGCGCCCGGCCAAGACATATACTTTTAATCAAGTTTCATTACTACGTTGTCATTAGTTAAAAAAAAAAAAAATCCTGTCCATTATTCCTCATTTACATCTGTCTACCTTAGAATTCTCATTATATTGGCAATCAAAATACTTGGTAAATTTGATCAAAAAGGGCATGATCCCAGAGATACAGAAATGGGCTTAACTATTTCCCAGCGTGAGGGACCTCACAAAGAGTTTATTCCACAGTTTTCTTCACTTATTACAGTCCTCAGAGGAATTAAGTCCAGGGATAAGGGTTTGAGTGGTATCAGCAATATTACTGGCTTAGGGTTGTTATAGGAGTTGTATTTGTTTTATAGAAACTCCCTGCCAATTCTTGCCTTAAAGTTAAACAAATCACTGAAATGATAACACTCAAAACGAACTGAATGATACTAAAACGTTTCAAAACTCTGAGTTTTCAGAAACGTTAAATAGCTTTAAAATGTGGCTGGAGGTTTTCTTCTTTAATATGACAATCATTATATGATACTCAAGTTAAGGTTAATATCCTTGAAAAAAAAATCCTTTTGTCAACTGGTGGTCTGTGGCTTGAGACTTCACTGAAAGGTTTCACTTGAAAAGGCTATGAAAACATCAGCCACTGATCCAGAAGTTCTCAACAGCTCAGAGATGCAAGGTCATTCATAATTGTCTTCATCCTTCTTTTCTCTCTCCAGAGTATAATTACTTCAAGAAACGAAATCCTGGTTTATTTTACTGAAATCCAGAAACTCACCGCTTACATAGCAACAGCTACTTCCCTTATCTCTGGTTTAAATATCCACAACTGTCACCACTCCTAGGACAGTGACTAATGCTTAGTGGGTCTAATTTTAGAACCTACACAATTTAAAATATCAGCTACCATTGACTTTCCTCACAGAATTAGAAAAAACTACTTTAAATGTCATGTGGAAGAAAAAAGAGCCCGTATAGCTAAGACAATCCTAAGCAAAAAGAACAAAGCTGGAGGCATCATGCTACCTGACCTCAAGCTATACTACAAGGCTACAGTAACCAAAACAGCATGGTACTGGTACCAAAACAGATATATAGAACAATGGAACAGAACAGAGGCCTCAGAAATAATGCCACATATCTACAACCATCTAATCTTTGATAAACCTGACAAAAACAAGCAATGTGGAAAGGATTCCCTATTTAATAAATGGTGTTGGGAAAACTGGCAAGCCATATGTAGAAAACTGAAACTGGACCCCTTCCTTACACCTTATACAAAATTAACTCAAGATGGATTAAAACTTAAACATGAGACCTAAAACCATAAAAACCCTAGAAGAAAACCTAGGCAATACCATTCAGGACATAGGGATGGGCAAAGACTTTATGACTAAAAAACCAAAAGCAATGGCAACAAAAGCAGAAATAGACAAATGGGATCTAATTAAACTAAAGAGCTACAGCACAGCAAAAGAAACTATCATCAGAGTGAACAGGCATCCTACAGAATGGGAGAAAATTTTTGCAAACTATCCATCTGACTAAGGGCTATATCCAGAATCTACAAGGAACTTAAACAAATTTACAAGTAAAA
>NW_016874608.1:0-1716 GCF_001698545.2 Rhinopithecus bieti
GACATAGATTGGTTGAATGGATAGAAAACCAGAATCCAACTATATGCTGCCTACAATAGATCCACTGTAGATCTTAAGACACAAATAGGCTGAAAGTACAAAAAAAAAAAAAAAGTCAAAAGGCCAAGTGTGGTGGCTTACAACTGTAATTTGTAATTCCAAACTGGATACAACTTAAAAGAAACTGACAAATTCCTAAAAATATACAACCTACCAAGACTTAAGAAACAAAAAAATCTGGGCTGGGCATGGTGGCTCACACCTGTAATCCCAACACTTTGGGAAGCCTAAGCGGGCAGATCACCTAAGGTCAGGAGTTCAAGACCAGCCTGGCCAAATGGTGAAACTCTATCTCTACTAAAAATACAAAAAAAGTAGCTGGGCACGGTGGCGGGCACCTGTAATCCCAGCTACCTGGGAGGCTGAGGCAGGAGAATCGCTTGAACCTGGAGGGAGAGGTTGCAGTGAGGGAAGACTGTGCCATTGCACTCCAGCCTGGTCAACAAGGACGAAACTCTGACTCAAACAAAGAAAAGAAAAGAAAGAAAGGAATCTGAAAAGACTTATAATTAATAAGGATATTGAAGTAGTAATCAAAAACCTCCCAACAAAAGAAGATGCCCTTACTAGAGAATATTTCCAAACATTTAAATAAGAAGTAACATTAATCCTCAAACTCTTCCAAAGAATTTAAGATGAGGGAACACTCCCAAACTCATTCTATCAGGTCAGCATTAATCTGATACCAAAACCAAAAACACAGTAAGAAAAGAAAACTAGAGATCGCACCATTGCACTCTAGCCTGGGCAACAGAGCGAGACTCCGTCTCAAAAAAAAAAAAGAAGAAAGAAAAGAAAACTACAGACCAACATCTGATGAATACTGATGAAAGAGCCCTTAACAAAATACTAGCAAACTGAATTCAACAACACATTAAAAGGATTAAACGACTGCGCGCAGTGGCTCATGCCTGTAATCCCAGCACTTTGGGAGGCCAAGGTGGGCGGATCACGAAGTCAGGAGATTGAGACCATCTTGGCTAACACAGTGAAACCCCATCTCTACTAAAAAAAAAAAAAAAAAAAAAGCCAGGGGGGGGGGAACCCGCCTATAGCCCCGCTCCCCAGGGGCTGAGGCAGGAGAATCGCTTGAATCCAGCAGGCAGAGGTTGTAGTCGGCCAAAATCACACCACTGCACTCCAGCCTGGGTGACAGAACAAGACTGTCTCAAAAAAACAAAAAAACAAAAAAACAAAAAAGGATTATACACCACAACCAATACCTGGAATGCAAGAATGGCTCAACATACAAAAATCAATGCAATACAATAACAAATGAAGGACAAAAACCATAATCATCTCAATTAATACAAAAAAAATGCATATGACAAAATTCAACACCCTTTCATGATAACAAAACAAAACACTCAACAAACTTGGAATAGAGGAAACTACCTCAACATAATAAAGGCCAGATAGGAAAAGCTCACAGTTAACATCATACTCAACAGTGAAAGGATGAAAGACTTCCCCTAAGATCAGAAGAAATAAGGCAATGATGTCTATTTGCATGTATGGTCAAATAATCTTCAACAAGGGCACAAAGAGCACACAATGAAGAAAAGAGCATGTATGGTCAAATAATCTTCAACAAGGGCACAAAGAGCACACAATGAAGAAAAGAGCATGTATGGTCAAATAATCTTCAACAAGGGC
>NW_016874609.1:0-1716 GCF_001698545.2 Rhinopithecus bieti
TTTAACTTTTCTTCTTTAACAGAGATAGAGTAGCCCTATATTGCCCAGGCTGGCCTCAAACTCCTGGGCTCAAGCCATCTTCCTGCCTCGGCCTCCCAAAGTGCTGGGATTACAGGTGTGAGCCACCATGACTGGCCCCTCTTTACACTTTTGTAATAAAAAACTTTCTCTTGTAGAGACAGGGTCTCACTATGTTGCCCAGTCTAGGGTGCAGTGGGAGAGCCAGGGTCTTTGAAGAGGGAATGAAGTTGAAATGAATTCAACTTAATCAATTTAGCCTAATGCAGAGTGGGCCCTAATCCAATCTGACGGGATCCCTGTAAGAAAAGGAGATTGGAACACAGACACGCACAGAGGGACAACCACATGCGGACACAGGGCAGAGACCGCCGTCTGCAAGCCACAGAGGGACCGGCCCTGCCGACACCTCGATCTAGGACATCCAGGCTCCAGAACTGTGAGAGAATCAGTAAGTCTCTGTTGCTGAAGCCGCCCAGCCCATCGTACTTGGCCATGGCCACCTGGCCCAACTCTGCAGCCCCCTCTCCCAACCAGGGTTTTGCCTCGAAACTACAGAGCACAGACGCTGACTGTAAAGACTGAGTCTCCCGGCAGGTGGGCCACAGGGAGCTCCATTCCAGACTCCAGGGAGGGAGAGGAATTCTTTCCTCCGTGGAGGCCTCAGGGTACCAGGCCTCGTTCTCTGCTGGAACCCCAGTTGAGAAAGACTCATCTAAAGGATTCAACCACAAGATGCCATTAAACCACAAGTGTGCAAAAATTCAATATGTCTCCATCATAAATGCAATTTATTTTTATTTATTTATTTATTTTTTTTTGAGACGGAGTCTCACTCTGTCGCCCGGGTTGGAGTGCAGTGGCCGGATCTCAGCTCACTGCAAGCTCCGCCTCCCGGGTTTACGCCATTCTCCTGCCTCAGCCTCCCGAGTAGCTGGGACTACAGGCGACCGCCACCTCGCCCGGCTAGTTTTTTGTATTTTTTTTTTTTTTAGTAGAGACGGGGTTTCACCGTGTTAGCCAGGATGGTCTCGATCTCCTGACCTCGTGATCCGCCCGTCTCGGCCTCCCAAAGCATAAATGCAATTTAAACATAAAACACTGGGCCTGGCGCAGTGGCTCACACCTGTAATCCCAGCACTTTGGGAGGCCAAGGCAGGTGGATCACTTGAGGTCAGGAGTTCGAGACCAGCCTGGCCAACATGGTGGAAACCCCATCTCCACCAAAAATACAAAAATTAGCCAGGTGTGGTGGCAGGTGCCTGTAATCCCAGCTACTCCAGAAGCTGAGACAGGGGAATCACTTGAACCCAGGAGGTGGAGGTTGCAGTGAGCTGAGATTGCACCACTGCACTCCAGTGTGGGTGACAGAGCGAGACTCCATCTCAAAAAAAAAAAAAGTAAAACATTGAAAATTTAACTTCATTTGTGTGTTTTTTTAAAAGTTACTTTCCAATAATATTCAGAAATTTCCATTAACATTAAAAGGCAAGATAGATGGGTGAAGCGGGGACGTGATTGGTAATGGATATGAGGTTTCTTTGCTTTTTATTGTGATAAAATCTAGAAAACATAAAATTGACGAGTTTTACCATTTTATTAATAAGTGCACAGTTCAGTGGCATTAAACACATTCACATGGTTGGGCAGCCGTCACCACCATCCATCTCCAGAACTTTCTCATCTTCCCAAACTGAA
>NW_016874610.1:0-7185 GCF_001698545.2 Rhinopithecus bieti
CGGGACGGGCTGTCGGGAAGCCCGAAGGGATGCCTCCACCAAGAACAGACCCCACCTAGACATCCTCCCCACATCCTCCACCTTCAGAGCCTGGGCAGGACAGCACCTAGGGCCTGGGTGGAACAGCCTGGCCTGGGCACGGGTCAGGGTCAGGACCTCTTGGAAGCCTCCACCCCAGCTGCCCAACATCCACCATTACCCCGATGCCAGGCTGGGCCTGGGTGGCTAGGAGTGAAGCCCTCATGGGAGCAGCTAGGAATAGAAGGACCCCAGGAAGGACCCGGAAGCCTGGAGCAGGGGCCCAGCCTGGCCCCTAAAAGTGGTGGAGTGGTGGGACCTGGATGGACCTGGAGTCAGGACCAGTACAGGGCACAGGCAGGACCACAGGCAGCCCCTGAAGCCGGGAAGAAGGAGAGGGGAAGAGGATCCCAGATTAGGCAGGTAGCGGGCAGCTTCTCCCATGAGGCAGTCAGGGAGTAGAGCCCAGTAGAAAGGCCTCTGAGAACCCCTTAGGCCAGGGGACACTCCCAGGGCCCAATGTCACCCACTTGTCACCTGTTCCCTGGTCCTGGAAACCCACGTGTCAAGCAGCAGCTCCAGGCGCAAGCGGTGGAAGGCTCGGGTCGTCTTCACTGCGATGAAAACATCGTGTAGCTGCAGCTCAGGGGCCCCGGGCTCGGCTGGCTCAGCCCGGGGTCTCCTGCACCCGCTGCGGGGACAGGTTCAAGTGGTACCGCAGACACAGGAGCCCCATGCACAGGAGGGTGAGGAGGGCTCCAGCCAGGCCCCGTGGGAGCCGGCACTGCATTGGTTGGCCCTGGGACCCCAGACAGCTCAGCCCCAAATCCCAACCAGACAGGGAGGGGAAGCTGGTCAGGCAGGGGCTCCGGCAGAGGCAAAAGTCTGGCAGGCATCAGGGGCTGGCAAGGAGGGAAGAGGTAGGAGCTGAGGCTCTGGACCCAGAGGCTGAGCCATGGCAGCACGATCTCGACAGCCGCCAGCCCTCCACCTGCTCCCGCTGTCCGGCCTGCCGCAGCCCCGGGGACCGCCTGGCCCCGCCCCGCTCAGCCCGAGGGGCGGGGCCAGACGAAGGGAACCCCAGACAGACGCGGCTGAAAGGAGGCAGCAGCAGAAGGGGCAGCCCCGGCTCTGCCAGCTGCTGCGGTGGGAGGAAGTCACAGCAAACCCTCCGTGCCTGGTGGAAGAGAGGGTCCTCCAACACTGTCCACTCCTGCAGAGAGCTGTCAGCTTGGCCCATTCAACACTCATGACTTTGGTGTCCTGCTTCATCCAGCCCCAGCTTTTGCTCACCAGTTTCCTCCGGGATGCTCTCCCATCTTCCACCAGTCTCACCCACATTCCCTCCGCTAGGCTGAATTCTATCTGGACTTCAAAGCTTAAGGGTTCCCTTCTCCAGGAAGCCCTCCGTGATAACCTCTTAACCTTTGGGGCTCCCACAGTTGTTTGCTCAGTTCCTGTGGTCTTCACAACAGCACTAGGACTGTCATTCCCAGTTTATAGCTGAGGGCATATGGCACAAAGGTACAGAATGAGCAAAACAATCCAGCAACTCAGCCGCAGAGCTGGTGGGACCCAGGTCTCTGGTCCTCCTCGGGTTCACAGGAGGTCCCCTGAGCGCACCTGCCCAGCTGTGCCCCAGCCCATACCTGACTTCACTCCGCAGTCTCTGGAGCTGCCTCTCTCCCAGCACCCAGCCAGTGAACAGACAGAGGACCTTCTCCAGCCACCACCTCCATCACGTTTCGCACAAGCTCACTCACACCTCCTCCCTCCTCCACTCAAAGCCTGCACTGGCTCCCATTTTCTTCAGAACAAAAGCCGAAAAGCACACAGCAGCCCACAAGGCCCTGCGTGAGCTGGCCCCAAGTTACTCCCACCCCATCTACTGCTACTCCACTCCAGACCCCTGGGATCCCGGCTGGCCCAGGCATGCGGCCGCCACAGGACCTTGGCACTTGTTGTTCCCACTTGGGCCCCTCCCCAGAGACCTGC
The DNA here is from genome assembly GCF_001698545.2 of Rhinopithecus bieti. NCBI lineage: Eukaryota > Metazoa > Chordata > Mammalia > Primates > Cercopithecidae > Rhinopithecus > Rhinopithecus bieti. The sequence continues at coordinate 2,014 of NW_016874610.1, forward strand.
ACGTCTCACTCCCCACTCCCTTCTGGTTTTACACAAAGGTCACCATCTCTGTGAGGCCTTCCCTGACCACGTTGTTAACACTGCAACCCCTCGCCGCCTCCCCACGTTGTTAACACTGCAACCCCTCGCCGCCTCCCCACGTTGTTAACACTGCAACCCCTCGCCGCCTCCCCACGTTGTTAACACTGCAACCCCTCGCCGCCTCCCCACGTTGTTAACACTGCAACCCCTCGCCGCCTCCCCACGTTGTTAACACTGCAACCCCTCGCCGCCTCCCCACGTTGTTAACACTGCAACCCCTCGCCGCCTCCCCACGTTGTTAACACTGCAACCCCTCGCCGCCTCCCCACGTTGTTAACACTGCAACCCCTCGCCGCCTCCCCACGTTGTTAACACTGCAACCCCTCGCCGCCTCCCCACGTTGTTAACACTGCAACCCCTCGCCGCCTCCCCACGTTGTTAACACTGCAACCCCTCGCCGCCTCCCCACGTTGTTAACACTGCAACCCCTCGCCGCCTCCCCACGTTGTTAACACTGCAACCCCTCGCCGCCTCCCCACGTTGTTAACACTGCAACCCCTCGCCGCCTCCCCACGTTGTTAACACTGCAACCCCTCGCCGCCTCCCCACGTTGTTAACACTGCAACCCCTCGCCGCCTCCCCACGTTGTTAACACTGCAACCCCTCGCCGCCTCCCCACGTTGTTAACACTGCAACCCCTCGCCGCCTCCCCACGTTGTTAACACTGCAACCCCTCGCCGCCTCCCCACGTTGTTAACACTGCAACCCCTCGCCGCCTCCCCACGTTGTTAACACTGCAACCCCTCGCCNCACTGCAACCCCTCGCCGCCTCCCCACGTTGTTAACACTGCAACCCCTCGCCGCCTCCCCACGTTGTTAACACTGCAACCCCTCGCCGCCTCCCCACGTTGTTAACACTGCAACCCCTCGCCGCCTCCCCACGTTGTTAACACTGCAACCCCTCGCCGCCTCCCCACGTTGTTAACACTGCAACCCCTCGCCGCCTCCCCACGTTGTTAACACTGCAACCCCTCGCCGCCTCCCCACGTTGTTAACACTGCAACCCCTCGCCACCTCCTTCCCAGCCCCCTAGGCCTGTCCCTCCCAAGCCTTCACTGTTTTCTCCATCACACTTTTCATCTTCCAACATTCTGTATGTTTAACTTATTTATTGTCAGTCCTCCTCATGAGAATATCAGGGCAGGATTTCTTTTTTGATCACTGAGTCCCTAATCCCCAGTGCCTAGAACAGTGCTTGGCAGATAATAACTCAATCAATGTTAATTCACAACAAAGTACCAGGTGGCTGGCGAAGTGAACTGGCCCTGCCGGGCTCAACCCTGCATGAGGACAGCTTGGGGAGAGGAAAGGAAAACCAACCCTTTGAATCACCCTCTCATGGGCCAGCCCCCAGCCAGGCCCCTTCACAGGCCATATTCTCAGAATGGTGATGATGCCAGCCTTGGTGATGATGCCAGGCTCTGTGCTCCACAGACCAGGTTCAAATCCCGACTGGGGGCTGGGCGCTGTGGCTCACGCCTGTAATCCCAGCACTTTGGGAGGCCGAGGCAGGCAGATCACTTGAGGTCGGGAGTTTAGGATGAGCCTGGCCAACACGGTGAAACCCTGTCTCTACCAAAACTACAAAAATTAGCCAGGCATTGTGGCAGGCGCCTGTAATCCCAGCTGGTAGGGAGGCTGAGGCAGGAGAACCACTTGAACCAGGGAGGCGGAGGTTGCAGGGAGCCGAGATGTCACCACTGCACTCCAGCCTGGGCAACAAGAGTAAAACTCCTTCTCAGAAAGTAAAAAAAAAATCCCAACCCGGCCACTCACTGGCTGTGTGACTCTAGGCAAGTTACCTTCATCATTTCTAAAATGGGGACAAATATATGACTTGGCAACGATTACAGGATGAGTGGGCTTCTCCACCTCATAGAAAGGGTAACAGGCAAGTCACAGGGCCCCTGCATGTCCCCAGGCCAAGCACTGGGCCAGGCTCACTGTGGGGCAGGGGGAGGTTCATGTACCCAAATGCACACAGCCCAGTTTCCATGCCCAGGGAGCCACAGACGTTGAGAGACAGCCACACAGATGCCCTCGTCCTGCCACAAGGCAGAACATGGCATGGCCCAGGAGAAGTCCCAAGGGCTGGGAGGACCTGGTGGTGGGCTTCATGGAGGTAGTATCTCAGCCAGGCTTCAAAGTTCAGGAAGATTCAGGCAGGGAGGGCAGCCCAGGCAGGGCTCAGATGAGCAGAGGAGCACAGCTAAGGGTAAATTGAAAGCCCATTGCCACCGCCTGAGGTAGGGAGGACGAGGCTGGGGGGATGGGAGGGTCAACACCTGGGAAGGCCTGGAGTGGAAAGGGGCATTGCCGCTGACTCCCATGCAGGGAGGCTGCCCTTCCCCCACGGCACCACCTTTGCCACTCAGGGTCCAACTCTCCAGCCCCTACCCCAGTGGTGACAGACCGGCAGGCCTCAAGGTTCAATCCGCACCTTGTTCAAGACACCCTGTCGTGGAGAGAGTGGGAAGAGCTGGTTCCCAAGCAATGGCTCAGCCCCAGCCACACATGCTCACTGAGCTGTGGCCAATCCATACCTCCATGCTCACTCCACCATCCTGGCCTCCACTCCACGGGGTGGGGCCCTGGGCCCAGAGAGGTCACCCGAGTTGCCAGGGTCACCTGGCTGACCAGAGCTTTGGTTTTCAACCAAACTACAGTGCCCTGCGCAGCCTGTACTCCATCCCGGGAAAGCCTCTCTGGGTTCCCAGGACAGCCTGGGCCCACCATCCCCCCGGCCTCCATACCCAAGCACCGTCATCCTGCGTGGTCCAGTCTCTGAGACCCTCACCACCTCTCCTCTACACCCACTCCTTGTCTCCTCCCACTAAAGATGGAGCTGTGGCCCCCCCATCCACACCCCAATCCCCTCTCAGCTTCTCCATTCCCTTCTCCACCCACCACCCCAAATCCCCAGCCCTGACCCCTTCTTAAGCATTTTTCTTGTCAAACATGGAGATCCAGACCCATCCCTGGAGGCCACAGAGCCCCTCCTTCCTGTCTGCTCCTCTCTCCTCCACTGCCCCTGTACCCCCCGCCCCCGTCGGCCTCAGCCCTCTGTGCGTCAACTCCCACAACCGTGCTCCCGCATCCCCAGAGGCTCCCACAGCCTCCAGGGCACAGTTGAAGCTCCCCTGTGCTCCCAACTCCCCACCCCTGGACTTACCCTTCCTAACCTCATTTCCAACCCCATCCAAGGTGGCCAGATCCAACCCCTGTGCTGCCTCAGAGCTTCTGCCCTTGAGGCTGCCCTACATAGTTAGTACACCCACACCCCAAGCCCCAGGGGCCTGCCCAGGCTCCTCACTGTGGCTGAGGACAGTCACCTGCACGTGGACACATAGGTCCAATAAGTGGTTCTGGAAGGAAGGAATCCCAACTCCCAAGCTCAAGTGGCACCTCCTCCAGTAAGGCTGCCTGGATTGCTCCCAGTGGGAGCAACCATCCTCTCTCTAGTAGAGCCGTCTCAGGAACCCGTGTGCATACCGAGGATTTGCTCTTGAGCTCCTGGGCTCAGCAGCCAGGTCCCTTCAGTCTGAGGCCACACCCTGCCAGTTTTGGTGCCCCACTCCGGGGACACTCCTCTGATGGTCAGCTGTGGGCAGGGCTGAGCACTGGGGTGGCCCATCTGTGGGGCCCTACTCTGGTCATTCAGGGGCAGGTAAGGTGACGCCAGCAGATGGCAGGCGGCCCTGGGAAGAGGCAGGCGGGAAATCTGATCCTCCCAATGGGCAAGCGGGGACCTGAAAGGTGGTATCCACCTGAGCTGGGAGACAAACGAGGAGAGTGGCAGGGGCCCAGGCCAGGGATACAAGCGAGCAGAAGGCCACCAGCATCTATGACAAAAGTGTTTAATGTTCCATAATGTGCAGCTTCTGAGTGAAAAAGGCCCGTTAATCACCCACAGGCCGTACATTCTCATGACAGAGCAGCCGCCCTCCCTGGCCCCCCAAGAGGGAGGCATAGGCAGGGAGTGGGCCCTGTAAGGCACAGTCCTGCGTGTGCACACCAGGAACGCACACGTGTTAGTGCCCACATGAAACGGGGTGGGGCGTGACATTTACACAGGAGAGAACCACAGACACCCATGTGAGGAGACACGAGGGGTACAGGTGACCGTGGGCAGGGAAGCCCCCAGTCCATGCACGGCTGAATCCATGAGGAACATGAGCTGGATGGCAGGAGTCATGCGGTAACAGGCTCGGGGCTCCTGGGAGCAGAACAGGCCCAGGTCCTTGGGAGATCTCGTGCCCAGGGCAGCGGGACAGACCTGAGCCTGCCCATGAGAACTTGAGTGTGCAAACCTGTGCACAGGTGTGAGAACAGACTCCAGGGTGAGTGTTTAAGGAGAAGACACAGACACACATGTGAGACCCACTAGTGGGAATGTGGAGAGCCCGGGACACGTGGGGAGGCCCACAGCAGCAAGTAGAGGGGAGTGGGCGCTCTGTCCCGGGGCTCCCGCAGGCTCGGCAGGGCCAGAGACAGTCTTGGGGTGAGATGCCAGAGCCAAGGGCCCTGTGTCTGAGAGTCCAAGGGTCTAGGAAGGCTCAGGGTGGGAGGGCCCAGCTGCACCGCAGACACCAGGGTCCCCCCTGACTTGGGAAGAAGCTGCAGGTATCAGATGAGCCTCAGGCCTCACTGCTACCGGGGCAGCCTCTGCTGCTGCCGCGCTCCACCCACACGAGGCGGGCCTGCTCCTGCAGGATGCGGCCGCGCACCACCTTGGCCAGCTCCTCTGCGTGGCCCCACTCTTGGGCAGGCACCTGCACCCAGGAGCAGGGCAGCCCCAGAGCACCTGCTCCGAGCCACGGCACTGCCTCAGCAGCTCTGAGTCCCGCCAGCCTGGCCGGCCTAGCAGACCCCTGCCGAGAGAGAAGTGGGTGGTGGTCAAAGTGGGGACCAAGACGGACAGAGAGACAGGGAGAGAGGGACAGACAAAGGTGGAAGAGTCAGAGAGAGAAGATGGACAACCCAAGACAAGAGAGACAGATGGCAGATGGAGATGGAGAGAGAGAGAGAGAGGTGGCGGGGAGGGAGAGAGAGGGGTAGGGGAGGAGAGAGGGGGGAGGAAGGGTGGTGGGA
>NW_016874611.1:0-1624 GCF_001698545.2 Rhinopithecus bieti
TTTCCTGTATGAGTTGTCTGTTGGCCCCTACTGGGAGTTGTCTCCCAGTCAGGATACACGGGGTCAGGGACCCACTTGTGGAGGCAGTCTGACCCTTAGCAGAGCTCGAATGATATGCTGGGAGGTCTGCGGCTCTCTTCAGATCCATCAGGCAGGGACGTTTATGTCTGCAGAAGTTGCACCCACAACTGTGCCTTCCCCCAGGTGCTCTGTCTCAGGAAGATGCAGGTTTTATCTATAAGTCTCTGACTGGGGCTGCTGCCTTTTTTTCAGAGATGCTCTGCCCAGAGAGGAGAAATCTGGCAGTCTGGCCACAGTGGCTATGCCAAGCTGTGGTGCACTCTACCCAGTTTGAACTTCCAGGTGGCTTTGTTTACACTGTGAGGGTAAAACCACTTACTCAAGCCTCAGTAATGGCTGACACCCCTCCCTCACCATGCTCAATCATCCCAGTTGATCTCAGTCTGCTGCTGTGCTGGCAGTGAGAATTTCAAGCCAGTGGATCTAGTTTGCTGGGCTCCGTGGGGGTGGGACCCACCGAGCCAGACCACTTGGGTTCCTGGCTTCAGCCCCCTTTGCAGGGAAGTGTACAGTTCTGTCTTGCTGGTGTTCCAGGCATCACTGTGGTATGGAAAACAAACAAACAAACAAACAAACAAACAAACAAAAACTCCTGCAGCTAATTCCATGTCTGCCCAAATGGCTGTCCAGTTTTGTGCTTGAAATCCACGACCATGGTGTGGTTGGCACCAGTGACAATCACCTGGTTTGTGGGTTGTGAATACTGTGGGAAAAGTCCAGTATCTGTGCTGGAGTGCATCGCTCCTCAGGCTCAGTCCCTCACAGCTTCCCTTGGGTAGAGGAGAAAATTCCCTGACCCCTTGCACTTCCCATGTGAGGAAATGCCCCACCTTGCTTTGGCTCACCCTCCGTGGACTGTACCCACTGTCCAACCAGTCCCAATGAGATGAACTGGGCACCTCAGTTGGAAATGCAGAAATCACCAGGCTTCTGCATCTATCATGCTGGGAGCTGCAGACCAGAGCTGTTCCTATTCAGCCATCTTGCCAGCAATCCCATGTATCTTTATGGTAAAACAATTTATATTGCTTTGGGTATATACCCAATAATTTGATTGCTGAGTCAACTTTTAGTTCTGTTTTAAGTTCTTTTAGAAATTGCCAAACTGCTTTCGACAATGGTTGAACTAATTTACATTGCCAGCATCTGCTGTTTCTTGACATTTTAATAATAGCCATTCTGACTACTGTGATATGATATCCCATGGCTTTGATTTACATATCTCTAACGGTTAGTGATGAGCATTTTTTCTTATGCTTGTTGTCCATATGTATGTCTTCTTTCAAAAAGTTAATATCCTTTACCCACATTTTAATGGGGTTCTACTTTGCTTTGTGTTTTAAGGTGCTTATAAATTTTGAATATTAGACCTTTGTCAGATTCATAGTTTGCAAATATTTTCTCCTATTCTGTAGGTTATCTGTTTAGTCATAATTTCTTTTGCTGCACAGAAGCTCTTTAGTTTAATTACATATCATTTGTCAATTTTTTTTGTTGCAATAACTTTATTTATTTATTTATTTATTTATTTTTATTATACTTC
>NW_016874612.1:0-1623 GCF_001698545.2 Rhinopithecus bieti
GCCAGTTGCACACCTGTAATCCCAGCACTTTGGGAGGCCGAGGGGGGTGGATCACCTGAGGTCAGGAGTCCAAGACCAGCCTGGCCAACATGGTGAAACCCCATCTCTACTAAAATACAAAATTAGCTGGGCATGGTGGTGCATGCACCTGTAATCCTAGCTACTTGGGAGGCTGAGGCAGGAGAATCACTTGAACCTGGAAGGCGGAGGTTGCAGTGAGCCGAGATAGTACCACTGCACTCCAGCCTGGGCAACAGAGCAAGACTCCGTCTCAGGAAAAAAAACAGAAAAAGGACCAAAAGGAAGTTCTTCTCTTGGGCAACATCGTCCTGGATGTGCTACCTGGAACTACTACAGCCATCTTGCAATCATGAGGAGAGGTAGTATAAGGACAAGCTGCCAGCAGAAGACTGAGAAGGGAGAGCCTGGGGTCTCAGCATATCTAGACTTCTTGCTACATATGTTTCCTTCTAGATGATGCTACTCAAAAAAGGACGGAGACTTCCTTCCCTCTAACCTGCAGCCTAACGCATGCTGATATAAATGTTTTATTTAATCTTTTTTTTCTTCAACTTTTATTTTAAGTTCCAGGGTACATGCGCAGGATGTGCAGGTTTGTTACACAGGTAAATGTGTGCCATGGTGGTTTGCTGCACAGATCAACCCATCACTTAGGTCATAAGCCCAGCATGCGTTAGCTATTCTTCCTGATGCTCTCCCTCCCTATTTAATCTTTATCATGAGTGAATCCACGACCAGATTTTAAGGGAGCAGAAGTTTAATTTTAGTGCAGTCACTCATGGTTCTTTACTGTAGTGTGCCTGAGAGTTACTGTGGAAAGCTGCAGACCCAGCACCATGGATACTGAGCTTTTGAGGTAATGGAGGCTTTTCCAGTAAATTGCCTGTATATGACTTTCCCCTTACACTCTTGATTTTAGAAACTGGCCCCAGTATAAAATGCTCCTCCAATGAACAAGACTCTACTGATGTACAGGACACTGTACATCAAATACCTAAAAGATAAAGCCTTACAAACAAAGAGGAAATTGTACATCGGACCTTCTGGGGAGAGAGGAGGCACTCACAGCAACGAACTAGACCTTTCCCACCAGCAAACTGGCAATGAAAGTTTTGCACACCCACCTCTTCATCCATAAAATCTTCAGGACCAAGAACAGATTTGTCTGCTCTGTTCTGTCGTGAAGACACAAAGGTAGAGGGTGTCCATCCTGAAAAAAAAAAAAGAGTTTAGAGCTTTACAATCCTAGAGAGTATTTGGGTCTATCAATAAATGATTACATAACACGTATGGACTTGAAACTCCCAATAACTACAAACTCTTAGGTACTTCCCATCTCACTGCTTACATAGACATAATTATTCCACATAAATTTCTTACGAATCCCTGTATCCCCTGATGCAAAACTTAGTGGATCCATTAAGGTTTCCCCATAAGAAAGTGAAACCAAGAGAAATAGAATTACACATTGAAAGTTAAACTGTGAAATGAACACAAGCAGATCTAAGCAGACAGCTGCAAGGTCACCTTAAAATGCAGGACCTGAGACCAGCAATCTCCATTGGCATATTAACTTTTCTTTTTCTTTTTTTTTTCTTTTTT
>NW_016874613.1:0-2009 GCF_001698545.2 Rhinopithecus bieti
AAAAAAAAAAGAAATGAGCACAAGAATCAAAGAAAAAATAAGAGAAATCAAACTTTACCAAAATTAAAAACATTGTGGGTTAAAAGATACCAATAAGAAAGTGAAAAGACAATCCACAGAATGGAAGACTATATTTGCAAAATATCTATCTGATAAGGGCCTAGCATCCAGGATATACAAAGAACTCTTGGTTTTTGTTTGTTTGTTTTGTTTGTTTGTTTTGTTTTTTGGGGTTTTTTTTGGTGGACTCTCGCTCTGTCACCTAGGCTGGAGTGCAATAGTGCGATCTTGGCTCACTGCAACCTCCACCTCCTGGGTTCAAGTGATTCTCCTGCCTCAGCCTCTCGACTAGCTGGGGCTGCAGGCGCACACCACCAAGCCTGGCTATTTTGTTTGTTTGTTATTTTAGTAGAGACGGGATTTCACCATATTGGTCAGGTTGATCTTGAACTCCTGACCTCAGGTGATCCACCCGCCATGGCCTCCCAAAGTGCTGGGATTACAGGTGTGAGCCACTGCCCCCGGCCTATACAAAGAACTCTTACAACTCAACAATCAAGACAACACAATTTAAAAAATGGGCAAAGCATCTGAATAGGCGTATCTTCAAAGAAAATATAGAAATGGCTAATGAACACATGACAGGATGGTCAGCATCGTTAGTTATTAGAGAAATATAAATCAAAACCACAATGAGATATCCCTTCACATCCATTAGGATAGCTATATAATAAAATCAAGGAAAGCAACCAGTGTTGGTGTGAATATAGAGAAATCGGAACCCTCAGACACTGGCGGTGGGAATGTAAAATGATTCAGCTGTTTGGAATACAGTTTGGCAGCCCCTCAAAAGGTTAAATATAGAATCACCATATAACTCAGCAACTGCACTTGTTGGTATATATCTGAGAGAAGAGAAAACATGTTCACACAAAGACTCGTACATGCATGCTCACGGCAGCACTATTCATAATACCAAAAAGTAGAAACAACTCCAATGTCCATCAAGCAATGTGATAAATGAATGAACTAAACATGGCATGTGTAGTCCCAACTATTTGAGAAGCTGAGGCGGGAGGATCTCTTGAGCCCGGTAGGTTGAGGCTGCAGTGAGCTAAGATCACACCACTGCACTCCAGCCTGAGCAACAGAGTGAGAACCTGCCTCAAAAAAAAAAAAAAAAAAAAAAAAAAAAATTAGCCAAAGTAATTCAAATGTCCATTCAGTGATGTGATTAATGAATGAACAAAAGGTGGCGTAGCCATACAATGGAATGTTATTCAGCCGTAAAGAGGCATGAAGTTCTGTTGGATGCTACAACATGCATGAAGCTTGAAAACATTTTGTTTAGAAGCCAGTCACATATTGTATGATTCCATTTATATAAAAGCCCAGAATAGGCAAATCCATAGCGACAGAAAACAGATTAGCAGTTGCCAGGGGATGGTATAGGGAGAGATTTTGGACTAACTTTTTTTTTTTAAATATGGTCTCACTCTTTCGCTCAGGCTGGAGTGCAGTGGCACAATCAGAGCTCACTGCAGCCTCAACCTCCCAGGCTCAAGTGATCCTCCCACCTCAGGTGCATACCACCACACTGGGCTAATTATTTTATTTTTTGTAGAGATGGAGTTTGGGCATGTTGTCCAGGCTGGTCTCAAACACCTGAGCTCAAGCTATCTGCCTGCCTCGTTCTCCCAAAGTATTGGTATTACAGGTGTGAGCCACTGTGCCTGGTCTTTTTTTTTTGAGATGGAGTCTTGCTCAGTTGCCCAGGCTGGAGTGCAGTGGTGCGGTCTTGGCTCACTGCAAGCTCCGCCTCCCGGGTTCACGCCATTCTCCTGCCTTAGCCTCCCAAGTAGCTGCGAATACAGGCGCCTGTCACCACGTCTGGATAATTTTTTGCATTTTAGTAGAGACGGGGTTTCACCGTGTTAGCCAGGATTGTCTCGATCTCCTGACCTGGTGATCCGCCCGCCTCGGCCTCCCAAAGTGCTGGGATTACAGGC
>NW_016874614.1:0-1625 GCF_001698545.2 Rhinopithecus bieti
GGGGAAAGGATTCCGTATTTCATAAATGGTGCTGGGAAAACTGGCTAGCCATGTGCAGAAAACTGAAACTGGACCTCTTCCTTACACCTTTTTTTTTTTTTTTTTTGAGACGGAGTCTGGCTCTGTCGCCCAGGCTGGAATGCAGTGGCCAGATCTCAGCTCACTGCAAGCTTTGCCTCCTGGGTTTATGCCATTCTCCTGCCTCAGCCTCCTGAGTAGCTGAGACTACAGGCGCCTGCCACCTCGCCCAGCTAGTTTTTTTTTTTGTATTTTTTAGTAGAGACGGGGTTTCACAGTGTTAGCCAGGATGGTCTCCATCTCCTGACCTAGTGATCCGCCCGTCTCGGCCTCCCAAAGTGCTGGGATTACAGGCTTGAGCCACCACGCCCGGCCCCTTACACCTTATACAGAAATTAACTCAAGATGAATTAAAGACTTAACTGTAAAACACAAAATCATAAAAACCCTAGAAGAAAACCTAAGCAGTTCAATTCAGAACATAGGCATGGGCAAAGACTTCATGACAAAAACATCAAAAGCAATTGCAACAAAAGCCAAAATTGACAAATGGGGTGTTTTTTTTTTTTTTTTTTTTTTTTGAGACGGAGTTTCGCTCTCGTTGCCCAGGCTGGAGTACAATGACGCAATCTCAGCTCACCGCAACCTCCGCCTCCCAGGTTCAAGCAATTCTTCTGCCTCAGCCTCCCGAGTAGCTGGGATTACAGGCATGCACCACTAAGCCTGGCTAATTTTGTATTTTTAGTAGAGACGGGGTTTCTCCATGTTGAAGCTGGTCTTGAACTTCTGACCTCAGGTGATCCGCCCGCCTTGGCCTCCCAAAGTGCTGGGATTACAGGCGTGAGCCACCACGCCCGGCAACAAATGGGTTCTAATTAAACTAAAGAGCTTCTGCTCAGCCAAAGAAACTGTCATCAGAGTGAACAGGCAACCTGTAGAATGGGAGAAAATTTTTTGCAATATGCCCACCTGACAAAGATCTAGTATCCAGAATCTACAAGGAACTTAAACAGATTTACAAGAAAAAAAAAAAAATCATCCAAAAGTGGGCAAAGCATATGAACAGACACTTCTCAAAAGAAGACATTTATGCTGAGTCTCAGCTACTTGAGAGGCTAAGACAGGAGAATCGCATGACCTGGGAGGCAGAAGTTGCAGTGAGCCAAGATCACGCCACTGCACTCCAGCCTGGGAGACAGAGTGAGACTTTGTCTCAAAAAGAAGAAGAAGAAAAAAAAAAGGACATTTATGTGGCCAAAAAACATATGAACAAAGTTCATCAGCCAGGCACGGTGGCTCATGCCTGTAATCCCGGCACTTTGAGAGGCTGAGGCGGATGTGGTGGGAGGGGCCTGTAATCCCAGCTACTCTGGAGGCTGAGGCAGGAGAATTGCTTGAACCTGAGAGGCAGAGGTTGCAATGAGCTGAGATTGTGCCATTGCACTCTAGCCTCAGCAACAAGAGCAAGTCTCTGTCTCAAAAAAAAAAAAAAAAAAAAAAAAACACACACACACACACACACACAAAACAGCTAATCACTGATCATTAGAGAAATGCAAATCAAAACCACAGTGAGATACCATTTCACACCAGTCAGAAATGACATT
>NW_016874615.1:0-5465 GCF_001698545.2 Rhinopithecus bieti
TATATATATATATATATATATATACACACTCAGTCCTCCATATCCATGGTTTCTGATCTGCAGATTCAACCAACTCTGGATCAGAAATATTTGGGGAAAAAATCCACAAAGTCCCGAAAAGCAAAACTTGAATTTGCCATATGCTGAGTACTACATTGAATCCATACACATGAAGTGATGTGTAGGTAATTTTAAAGTATATAGGAGGTTGTGTATAGGTTATAAGCAAACACTATGCCATTTATAGGAGAAACTTGAGCATCTGTGGATTTTGGTATTCTCAGGGAGTCCAGAAGCCAATCCCCAACAGATACTAAGGGACAACTGTATTATCTTGATAAATAAATTACATTTTCCTTCATTACATTTTCCTTCATGACATTAGTACCACCACTCATCCAGTTTTCCAAACTAGTAATCCTCTTCATTAACCCTCCACATTTATTCACCAAGACCAGTTCATTCTACCACCTAATGTAAATCCATCAACTTCTCTTAATTTCCACTGTCAATCCCTAATCCAATCCATTACCACCTTTAACCTCTTTATAAGACAATATAATAACCTATTTGGTTTATCTTCCTAAATGCATTCTTGTCTTACTTCCACATCTATTCTCAGTACAGTAGCCAGAGTGGATTTTATGAGGTTGTAACATTTCCCTGCTTAAAATTTTGGGTCATTTTCCTGCATGAAATTCTGTAATATTTCTCCATTATTGTTATGACAAATTCTAAAATCCTCAGCAAAGATTTTACAAGCTCTATACTGTTACAGTCTACAAGTTCTACAAGCTTTCCAGCCCTACACCATGTCAGCCTCACTGCTCTTATCTTCCCTCTTTCCCTATCTTAATCTGTGTGCTTCAGTCTCAATAGTTTTCTTTCTGTTTGTAGGGTCTTCTCAACAAAAGTATAGTGTATTCTTGTATTCTTATATTCTTATACAGTGCCAGTGCTTTCTGGCCTGAGAGAGACTACACATGTCTTTCACGTCGGAAGTTGAATGCATGTTTGAAACTGTCCCACTGCTCACAAAATTAGTATAGAAAACTGGCATTTTGAAGGACTAAGTTAAAAGTATTTTCCTCTATACCTTTAACAAAGTAGAAAAAAACAGAGATCATGTCAAGTAGGAAATAAAGGGATTGAAAATGAAAACTTTCATATACATTCTATATTAAAATCAGACATTTATTTCTCTAAGGTCTGAGTGTCTCAATATTGGCAATCTTGATATTTGGGCTGGATAATTCTTTGTTGTGAGTGGCTGTCCTGTGCATGGTGGGATGTTTAACAGCATCACTGGTCTCTAACCACTAGATATCAATAAACATTCCTAATTCCACCAGTTATGACAAATAAAATGGCCCCATCTTTGCTAAATGTCCTCAGGGGACAAAATCTTTCCCAGTTGACAATGACTGATCTCTGACAATGTCTATCAAGGTATGAATCATGGATGACCCACATTGCCTTTGCTATTAGTTTAAAAAACAGTGAGACTTACCCAAGATCTACTGAATCGGAACCTCTGGGGATAGACCCCCCAAATAATCACACAGCAACAGTGAAGACCATTATCCCAAAATGACTAACTGGTTGTCCTAGGGATATTAAGTGCTCTCGATTTTCTCTTTTAAAATATTGCTGCAAATTCAAAATGATGTCTTTCTGTGACAAATTGAGTCAATTATCTTTAAGTTTAGGTGTTTCTTTTGGCTAGCAGGTAAGCTTTGGGTACATTCAGACATGATAATTCTTCCTATGGGTAGTCAAGGGTTTGGGTTGCCATTTTATTATAATTACATGGAACAGTCACAGAGATGGGATCACTTGTTCAAGTGGAGTTTCTTTGACACGCTAAGTGTTAGTGCTTTGTTACAATTTGCGCTTTGAAACAAAGAACTTTTCTCCAAGAAAATAATTCAGACATAATATTTCAGGTCAGCTTTTCAGATCATATCCTGAATGAATAATAAATGGGGCTTTATTTCATCACATTCATTTCATTACATTTAAGTTTTCTCATGCTGCTAGTTAAAAAAATATGTAACTTTTCCTCAACTTTCTCTGAATAGAATTTTATATTCAGCATAGGCCCACCAAGCAGACATCCCTTAAACTGAGTGTGCTGTGATCAAAACAAGTCAGAGGAAATTCTATATTGGAGGAAGAGGCAGATAAAAGTTTTCTAGGTCCTGAGACTTACACAATTCTCTAATTCAGATGTACTCCAGTCTAGAAATTTGTTTCAATAATATATAAGCTGTTTTCCAGAGAAATATCACTCAACTAACTTTTATATTCTTAATAGTTATTTGATTTCTCACTCCCTTAAGTGTATTTTTTTAAAAAAATATTAAAAATACTCACCTTGTTTTAATATTTCTGGCCAAAGACAATGAATGAGACAAGGATTAAAATTTACAGTTAAAATATAAATGTATGCTTCTGACTGAAGATAGTGTATTATAATTTTCCGTGATGCTCTTCTCATTTTGAGAAATTATGAGTTACCTTTGTAATAAAATTTTATGGATGAAAAGAAAGTATGAAATTCCACAGAAAATATCTTTTTCTCTTAAAAAAATCCTGTAAAGTTTATAACTACCAAACTTCTAAGTATCAAATCTAATTTTTACTCCCTCTAAAATTAAAAAAGATAAAATTGTATTGTAACACCTCAACAACTCAGCTCATCTTGATATATTGATTCTTGTCCATGACCTTAATAGAATCAGTCTGATAAAGCTCTGATAAAACAGGAGGAGGAGGAAACCGAAGTGGGAAAAGAATTCTTCCATGCTTCATTTTCTGCCCAATTTATTTTCTTTTTTTACTCATCTTATCCTAATCACCTCATTTCTATCTTAAATTCAGAACAAATATTAATAAGTGGTTTGGAGTCACCTAATTTGGCCTGGTGCTTGCAATTAAAAGATATGCTTATCTCTAAAGAATCATACATTGTCCATTTATTTTAAAGACAGGTGGGTCTGCCTCCTACAAGCCTCAGCCAGAATATTACTTAGAGCAGCATTATGGGCAAAAAGGAATCCGGGAGGGAGCCAGGAAAAATAAGAGAAACAATTGACTTTAGCGTTGTGACACTGAGCTGGAGCACTTTGATCTGCACAAAGCTGAGGAACCATTCTGGCAGCTTCAAATGGTAGGCTTCGGCATTTTTCTCCTATTGCATTTCTTCCTGTCAAGTTATTTCCTCCTAGTGTAAGAGAACTTCCTCCCTGTTTCTGTCTCCTTGGGACCTAAAGTCAACAAAACTAATCTCTTCCGTTTTATGAGATCAATAAAGCAAATTAGACGTGACATTGAAAGTACTTAACAATTTAAGCCCTGCTTTTTGGAATGCAATCTTTTGTCTTTAGGAATTGTTTTAAAAACGTCAATATACAAACATATACATAGCAGTATCTTTTATATAATATCAAGAATTTAAATTTTTGTCACTAACAGTGTGGCTGTAAACTTGAACAATATAGCATACTTTCTGAACCTCAGTTTCTTTAGCTATAAAAGACTGATACTCAGCAGTTCCCAAGTATATAAACACATAGTAGAAACCATGCATTTTTGGAAGCACCTCCCAATCCAGGATTCAGTCATAAATTCAACAAAATGACATTATGCAGATACTGTGTCCTGGAAAAATTAGTCAATGATGATAGTATTATGCTATATTTATATATCTATCATGAGAACAGGATGGAGTAGTACTTCCATCTAGCCAAATAGGCAAGAGCTGACTTTTTAAAACTGACTAGGAGTTAGTCTGAATGTGTTTAACTTGAGGTATTATAGGCTAAATAGGTCTTAAAGGCAATTGGATATAAAAGTATGGACTTCGATGGAGACATTAGGGTTAGAGACACATATCCAGGAGCCATTGCTTCCTAAGGTGGCTGAAACCAAACTACCAGACCAAGTCAACCAGGAAAAGTATATGTAAGGAGAAGGGAGAAGCACAACACCACTTCAGAAAGAGAACATGATCAGCATTACAAAATTTTACGTAATTGTCAAGCAACTAAGCACTTGAAGAGTCTGTCATTCGTTATAAGAATTTCTGTGGAATAATAGATTTATTTTATTTTATTTTATTATTTTTATTTTTATTTTTTTGAGACGGAGTCTTGCTCTGTCGCCCAGGCTGGAGTGCAGTGGCTGGATCTCAGCTCACTGCAATATTTTATTTTTTATTACACTTTAAGTTCTGGGGTACATGTGCACAACGTGCAGGTTTGTTACATATGTATACATGGGTTGTGTTGGTTTGCTGCACCCATTAACTCATCATTTACATTAGGTATTTCTCCTAATGCTATCCCTCCCACATCCCCTGACCCCACGACAAGCCCTGGTGTGTGATGTTCCCGCCCTGTGTACAAGTGTTCTCATTGTTCAATTCCCACCTATGATTTTGAACATGCAGTGTTTGGTTTTCTGTCCTTGCAATAGTTTGCTCAGAATGATGGTTTCCAGCTTCATCCATGTTGCTACAAAGGACATGAACTCATTCTTCTTTTATGGCTGCATAGTATTCCATGGTATAAATGTGCCACATTTTCTTAATCCAGTCTGTTATTGATGGACATTTGGGTCACTTCCAAGTCTTCACTATTGTGTATAGTGCCACAATCAACATATGTGTGCATGTGTCTTTATAGTTGTATGGTTTATAATCCTTTGGGTATATACCCAGTAATGGGATCCTTGGGGCAAATGGTATTTCTAGTTCTAGATCCTTGAGGGATCACCATACTGTTTTCCACAATGGATAAACTAGTTTACACTCCCACCAACAATGTAGAAGTGTTCCTATTTCTCCACATCCTCTCCAGCACCTGTTGTTTCCTGACTTTTTAATGATTGTCATTCTAACTGGTGTGAGATGGTATCTCATTGTGGTTTTGATTTGTGTTTCACTGATGACCAGTGATGATGAGCATTTTTTCATGTGTCTGTTGGCTGTATGAATGTCTTCATTTGAAAAGTGTCTGTTCATATCTTTTGCCCACTTTTTGATAGGGCTGTTTGATTTTTTCTTGTAAATTTAAGTTCTTTGTAGATTCTGGATATTAGCCCTTGGTCAAATGACTAGATTGTAAAAATGTTCTCCAATTCTGTAGGTTGCCTGTTCACTCTGATGGTAGTTTCTTTGGCTGTGCGGAAGCTCTTTAGTTTAATTAGATCCCGTTTGTCTATTTTGGCTTTTGTTGCCATTGCTTTTGGTGTTTTAGTCATGAAGTCCTTGCCCAGGCCTATGTCCTGAATAGTATTGCCTACGTTTTCTTCCAGGGTTTTTATGGTTTCAAGTCTAACGTTTAAGTCTTTAATCCATCTTGAATTATTTTTTGTATAAGGTGTAAGGAAGGGATCCAGTTTCAGCTTTCTACATATGGCTAGTCAGTTTTCCCAGCACCATTTATTAAACAGGGAATCCT
>NW_016874615.1:5613-7572 GCF_001698545.2 Rhinopithecus bieti
TGTTATTGGTGTATAAGAATGCTTGTGATTTTTGCACATTGATTTTGTATCCTGAGACTTTGCTGAAGTTGCTTATCAGCTTAAGGAGATTTTGGGCTGAGACAATGGGGTTTTCTAAACATACAATCATGTCATCTGCAAACAGGGACAATTTGACTTCCTCTTTTCCTACTTGAATACCCTTTATTTCTTTCTCATGCCTGACTGCCCTGGCCAGAACTTCCAACACTATATTGAATAGGAGTGGTGACAGAGGGCATCCTTGTCTTGTGCCAGGTTTCAAAGGGAATGCTGCCAGTTTTTGTCTATTCAGTATGATACTTACGTGTGGGTTTGTCATAAATAGCTCTTATTATTTTGAGATATGTTCCATCAATAGCTAGTTTATTGACAGTTTTTAGCATGAAGAGCTGTTGAATTTTGTCGAAGGCCTTTTTTGCATCTATTGAGATAATCATGTAATTTTTGTCTTTGGTTCTGTTTATATGATGGATTACATTTATTGAGTTGCATATATTGAACCAGGCTTGCATCCCAGGGATGCAGCCAACTTGATCTTGGTGGATAAACTTTTTGATGTGCTGCTGGATTCGGTTTGCCAGTATTTTATTGAGGATTTTCGCATCGATGTTCATCAGGGATGTCAGTCTAAAATTCTCTTTTTTTGTTGTTGTATCTTTGCCAGGCTTTGGTATCAGGATGATGCTGGCCCCATAAAATGAGTTAGGGAGGATTCCCTATTTTTCTATTGATTTGAATAGTTTCAGAAAGAATGGTCCCAGCTCCTGTTTGTACCTCTGGTAGAATTCAGCTGTGAATCCATCTGGTCCTGGACTTTTTTTGGTTGGTAGACTATTAATTATTGCCTCAATTTCAGAGCCTATTATTGGTTTATTCAGATATTAAACTTCTTCCTGATTTAGTCTTGGGAAGGTGTATGTGTCCAGGAATTTATCCATTTATTTTAGATTTTCTAGTTTATTTGCATAAAGGTGTTTATAGTATTCTCTGATGGTAGTTTGGATTTCTGTGTGATTGGTGGTGATATCCCCTTTATCATTTTTTATTGCGTCTGTTTGATTCTTCTCTCTTTTCTTCTTTATTAGTCTTGCTAGCGGTCTCCCATTATTATTGTTTGGGATTCTAAGCCTCTTTGTAAGTCTCTCAGGGCTTGCTTTATGAATCTGGGTGCTCCTGTATTGGGTGCATATGTATTTAGGATAGTTCTTGTTGAATTGATCTCTTTAATATTATGTAATGGCCTTTTTGTCTCTTTTGATCTTTGTTGGTTTAAAGTCTGTTTTATCAGTGACTAGGATTGCAACCCCTGCTTTTTTTTTTTTTGCTTTCCATTTGCTTGGTAGATCTTCCATCACTTTGTTTGGAACCTATGTGTGTCTCTGCATGTGAGATGGGTCTCCTCAATACAGCACACTGATGGGTCTTCACTGTTTATCCAATTTGCCAGTCTGTGTCTTTTAATTGGGGCATTTAGACCATTTATATTTAAGGTTAATATTGTTATGTGTGAATTTGACCTTGTCATTATGGTGTTAGCTGGTTATTTTGCCCATTAATCAATGCAGTTTCTTCCTAGGTCTTTACAATCTATGGTCTTTACAATTTGGCCTGTTTTTGCAGTGACTCATAGTGGTTGTTCCTTTCCATGTTTAGTGCTTCCTTCAGGAGCTCTTGTAAGGTAGGCCTGGTGGTGACAAAATCTCTCAGCATTTGCTTCTCTGTAAAGGATTTTATTTCTCTTTCACTTATGAAGCTTAGTTTGGCTGGATATGAAATTCTGGGTTGAAAATTCTTTTCTTTAAGAATGTTGAATATTGGCCCCCACTCTCTTATGGCTTGTAGACGTTCTGCGGAGAGATCTGCTGTTAGTCTGATGGGCTTCCCTTCATGGGTAACCCGACCTTTCTCTTTGACTCTTAGCAGTTTTCCTTCATTTCC
>NW_016874616.1:0-1621 GCF_001698545.2 Rhinopithecus bieti
AAGCTCCGCCTCCCGGGTTTACGCCATTCTCCTGCCTCAGCCTTCCTGAGTAGCTGGGACTACAGGCGTCTACCACCTCGCCCAGCTAGTTTTTCGTATTTTTTAGTAGAGACGGGGTTTCACCGTGTTAGCCAGGATGGTCTCGATCTCCTGACCTCGTGATCCGCCCGTCTTGGCCTCCCAAAGTGCTGGGATTACAGGCTTGAGCCACCGCGCCCGGCCTTTTTTTTTTTTTTTTGACAGTCTCGCTCTGTTGCCCGGGCTGGAGTGCAGTGGTGTGATCTCAGCTCACTGCAACCTCCACCTCCCAGGTTCAAGCAATTCTGCCTAAGCCTCCCGAGTACCTGGGATCACAGGCGTGCGCCACCACGCCTGGCTAATTTTTTGTATTTTAGTAGAGACAGGGTTTCACCACGTTGGCCAGGATGGTCTTGATCTCCTGACCTCGTGATCCACCCACCTTGGCCTCCCAAAGTGCTGGGATTACAGGCGTGAGCCATAGTGCCTGGTCCCTGGATACACTTTCTAGGTGTGGGAGGCTGGCTCGGGGCCCAGCTTCCTCAACACTCCCCTCTGAGAGTGACCTAGGAAGCGAGGATCCTGACTCCCATGCCTCATTTCTTTCTGTGACTCCTTCCTGGGGCTTCTTATTGGAGCCTTACCCTCTTGCCAGTCACACACTGCCTGGCATGGTGGCAGGGTATGGACTTGGGCCTCATCCCTAAAGGGATCTCAAACCATGGGAAGCTGACTTAGGTGTCCCGGAGCACAAAGAGTAATGGTGGCTTCTTACCAATTCACAGGAAATTTGCAGGTGCCATATTAATGTTTGTTTTTTGAGACAGAGTTTCGCTCTTGTTGCCTAGGCTGGAGTATGATGGTGCGATCTCAGCTCACCGCAACCTCTGCCTCCTGGGTTCAAGTGATTCTTCTGCCTCAGCCTCCCAAATAGCTGGGATTACAGGTGCGCTCCACCACGCCTGGCTGATTTTGTATTTTAGTAGAGATGGGGTTTCACTGTGTTGGTCAAGTTGGTCTCGAACTCCTGTCCTCGTGATCAGCCCACCTTGACTTCCCAAATTGCTGGGATTACAGGCGTGAGCCACTGTGCCCAGCTGACCTGGCTAATGTTTACATTTTTTGTAGAGACTGGGTTTCCCCATGTTGCCTAGGCTGGTCACAAACTCTTGGACTCAAAATAATCCACCTTCCTTGGCCTCCCAAAGTGCTGGGATTACAGACATGAGCCACTGTGCCTGGCTTAGCATTATTTGTTAGGGCCCTAGGATTTTCTGGATATAAATGAACTTTGGCTTTAACTTGAAGTCATCAGCCGCATTATCCCCTAACAAGAGAGTCAGCCTGTCTTTTGAAGCTTTGAAGCCAGGCATTGACTTCTTTCTAGTTTCCAAATTCCTAGATGGCATGTCCTTCCAATGTTTCATCTATTTTGAAAATCTGGGCCAGGTGTGGTGGCTCATGCCTGTAATCCCAGCACTTTGGGAGGCCCAGGTGGGCTGATCACCTGAGTTCAGGAGTTTGAGACCAGCCTGGCTGACATGGTGAATCCCCATCTCTATTAAAAATACAAACATGGGCCGGGCGCGGTGGCTCAAGCCTG
>NW_016874617.1:0-605 GCF_001698545.2 Rhinopithecus bieti
TTTAAATAGACAATGATATGTGGCTGATGTTGAAAAAAATGCAGTTAAAAGCTGCAATAAAACGTTTAATCAGTTTCAATGAGTACAGTTTCCCAAACTGATTAAATTCATTTTGAGTTCCTACCATGTATTAGGCATTAGGTTTGGCTTTTGATGTTAGGGATTAAAAAAGTGAATACAAGTTAAACTCCAACCTGAAAGAGCTTACAATTGGCTCTTGACAACATAATTTTTACCAAAATGAGTTCTTAAGAGGAGTAAGAATCATCTTTGCCCTAATGCTTCCTACAGTAAATTGGTTATTCTGACGGTGTTCCTATCTAATTCCAATAGCTTGCTTCAGTGGTACTAGGAGCTAAATTACAGGTCTGTTTATACAGTTCTCCTGATTTCTTACAAGTATAATACACATGCTTTATTTTTTTTTTTCTATCATCTACAGTGGTAGTTTATATACTATGATGGTTTATATAGTTTGCAAGAAAACAATACAAACAGAAACAAATAAGCAATGAGAAAAAATTTAAAAGTCTTTCTGAAACTATTGTTAAGAATTCAAATTTAAAAATAAAATCTAGTTGAAACAGTTCCCATCATTAACAAAA
>NW_016874618.1:0-4030 GCF_001698545.2 Rhinopithecus bieti
GGAGTAAAGGTCACTCTTGCTATGCAAAGAGACTGGTGGCATTTTGCCACTGCCCCGGAGATCTGTGGAACTTTGCACTTGAGAGAGATGATTTAGGATATCTGTTGGAAGAAATTTCTAAGTGGCAAAGCATTCAAGAGGAAGCAGAGCATCAAAGTTTGGAAAATTTGCAGCCTGACCATGCCATAGAAAAGAAAAGCTCATTTTCTGGGGAGAAATTCAGGCCTGCTGCAGAAATTCGCTTAAGTAACCAGAAGTCTAAGGTTAATCACCAAGACAATGGGGAAAATGTCTCCATGGCATGTTAGAGACCTTCATGGCTGCCCCTCCCATCACAGGCCCAGAGACCTAGAAAGGACACCTGGTTTCCTGGGGTGGGTCAAGGGCCCCCCTGCTGTGTGCAGCCTAGGGACTTGGTGCCCTGCCTCCCAGCCATTTCAGCCATGGCTGAAAGTGGTCAAGGTACATCTCAGGTCATTGCTTCAGAGGGTATAAGCCCCAAGCCCTGGAAGCTTCTACTTGATGATGGGCCTGTGGGTGTGAAGAAGACAAGAATTAAGGTTTGTGAACCTCTGCCTGGATTTCAGAGGATGTTTGGAAATACCTGGATGTTCAGCCAATTGTCTGCCGCAGGGGTGGGGCCTGCTTGGAGAACCTCTGCTAGGGCAGTGTGGAAGGGAAACATGGGGTTGGAGTCCCCACATAGAGTCCCCACTGGGGCACTGCCTAGTGGATCTGTGAGAAGAGGGCCGCCATTCTCCAGATTCCAGAATAGTTGATCCACCAACAGCTTGCACTGTGTGCCTGGAAAAGACACAGACACTCAACGCCATCTATAAAAGCAGCTGAGAAGGGACTGTACCCTGAAAAGCGACAAGGGCAGAACTGCCCAAGGCTATGAGAGCCCACCTACGGCATCAGCATGACCTGGTTGTGAGACAAGGAGTCAAGGAAGATCATTTTGGAACTTTAAGGTTTAACCCTATTGTATTTTGGACTTGCATGGGGCCTGTAGCCCTTTTGTTTTGGCCAATTTCTCCCATTTGAAACTGGTGTATTTACCCAATGCCTGTGACACCATTGTATCTGGGAAGTAGCTAACTTGCTTTCAGTTTTACAGGCTCATAGGCAGAAAGGACTCACCTTGCCTCAGATAACACTTTGGACATGGACTTTTAGGTTAATGCTGGAATGAGCAAAGACTTTGGGGAACTGTTGGAAAGGCATGATTGTGTTTTGAATTGTGAGAACATGAGATTTGGGAAGGGTCAGGGGTGGAATGACATGGTTTGACTGTGTCCTCACCCAAATCTCATCTTGATTTGTAGGTCCTATAATCCTCACATTGTGGGAGGGACTCAGCAGGAGGTAATTAAATCAGGGAGACAGTTTTCCCCATGCTATTCTCATGATAGTGAGTTCTCACAAAATCTGATGGTTTAAAAGAGTGGCATTTCCTCTTCTCTCTCTCTCATCTGCCACCATGTAATATGTGCCTTGCTTCCCCTTCACCTTCTGCCATGATTGCAAGTTTCCTGAGGCCTTCCCAGCCATATGGAACTGTGAATCAGTTAAATCTCTTTTATTTATGAATTATTCAGTCTGAAGTATTTCTTCATAGCAGCAAGATAACAGACTAATACAACTAATACACCCACCATTCCATTAGCAGATTTGAAGATTTCCTTTTATATTTGATTTTCAGAAGTTTCACTAGTACATGTCAAGTTTCACTTTTGGTTCTGCATAGGTGATCTTTTCAGTTTTGAATATATTTTAAATGTTTTGCAAATATTTACTCAAACGTGTTCTTCCCCATTGTTCTCTTTTCTGTTTCTGGGATTCCAGTAACACACATTTTAGACAACTTGATGACTGGAATCTAGATAAACCTTGTTCCACAGGTTACCTAGTTTCATTTATACTTTCTAAGTCTATTTTTTAACTGTCCTTCAGCTACATTAGTTTCTATTAGTCACTTTTCATGTTCACTGATTATTTATTATATGGCATCCAATCTTCCTTTAAGTTTATCTAATATATATATTTTTTATTTCGGATGTTGCATCTTTTATTTCTAAGGTTTTCATTTTAAGGTTTATTTTCTTTCCTCAAATTCCCCATGTCTACTCAGTTATATTCACATTGTCCTAGAAATCCCTAAACATAAGTATATCACCTGTTTTAAAGTCTTTGTGTGATAACTCCAACATCTGGCTTACATTCAGGTCTGCTTCTATTGTCGATTTATATTAATTATAAGGCACATATTCATGCAGATTAAAATTTTGGTAAATTATATAATGGACATTATAGATGAATGACTGTAGAGATTTCCAAAAAGAAAAAGAAAAAATAGAAAGAAAAAAAAAACTACTACCATTTTCCACTAATATGTAGTTTTATAAATCAAATTCATGCATTTTCTATCTAATTCTCCCTCCACTCTAAGGTGAAGGATCTTGTGGGTCACTCATTAAATTTTATAAAAACAGCTTACACTTCATGGTTTTACATAATAAGTTCCTATGCAAGATGTTTTCAAGATATTCAACTTCTGAAAAAAAGGCTGAAAGTCAACAGTTTAATCTATTGTGTTCCTTTATAAATGCAGAAATAGGTTCAGGATAATAAAGCTATTGTATATATTTATATGATAGAGAAGTCCTAGAACCTAAGTCTTGTAACTTTCTTACCCTGTAACATATTTCTTTTAGTAAAGAATATTGCCTTCCATTAAAGTAACATATACTCCTGTAAGATATGAGGAAGTGCAGGTCAGTGAAAATCCAAACACTACCATTTCAGCATCGTAGTGTTCAAGTGTTCATTTGTAACTGGCAACAGTTGCTAACAATTAACTACTCCTTCTCCCTTTCTTCCTTCTGAATCATTGCTTTTTAAAATAAGCATCTAAAATGCATTTACACTGCATTTGAATTATAGCAGCTGTTGGATCATCCACACTGTCTTCTATGAGTATTTGGGAGTCAGTGCCAATTGCAAAGCATATTTGATAAAACAATAACAAACGTTTCCAAGCTCAATTATATACATTTACCTTTCAGAGATATGTGGGTAAAGAAGAACTCTTTAGTACAAGTAAAGAGCAGTTATTTATGTAAAAATTAAAAAGCAGTTGCTTTAATTTAGTAGTTAAGTAGTTGCTTCAATTTAGTGGTTGAAAACTATTTAGATATCTATCAAACTCCTTAAATAATGTGTTTAAAATATTTTTACTTAAATGCTAACTTTACAAATGTAAATTTCCTGCCTATCTGCCTTTCTTTCTCTTGTTTCTTTTTGTATGTATATCCACAGTTTCCCAGTAGGTTAAAGCACAGATGGCTGCCTTATTGTAACAGAAGAAAAATGCTACATTAATGTATAACAGGATTAAAAATTATTTCAGCAGCAGTGGCATATGCTACCAGCTAATCCCTGTAGTGGATGCTTCCCTGCTGTTAAAATCATGAACATATTTTACAGGCTTCCTGCAGAGCAGTATGAAATGTCATATTTGTTGACATAGTTTTAAATATAGTTTGACAAAAATTAGTCATGAAGATAATTCTTCCACACTATCTGTTTGTGGGCTTAAGTAAAAGTAGATTGCAATATCATTGCTGGTTAAAAAGGAGCTTGTAATTCCTTTGTATTCAGAAAGACTCACGTGAAAATAACAGGGTGCTTCAAAGATGATCAATAATTTTAGCATCTTCTCTACATGATATTACATGACTGACACTTAGACTACAATAGCCAGCTATGTATTGGAAGAATTTTCAGAATGCAAGACAGAATTATCTAAACCTTACTCTTCTTAACTAATGCTGCAAAAGGCGTCTTTATCATATTCCCAGCAGTAACAATGTAAAATATTGACTGAGGCCATTCTACAATCAAGTCAAGTAATTAACATTGCACTAAGTAGCATTATCTTTCAAAAATTTCTGTTCTACTGTTAAATTTTCCTAATGATTGCTAGCTTACAAGTGAGATTTTTTCAACTCAGTAAGATACTACACAT
>NW_016874618.1:6141-8748 GCF_001698545.2 Rhinopithecus bieti
TCACTGTTGTCATATGTAAATACTACTTATTTTGTAAGTTGAATCTGTATTCTACAACTTCACTGAATTCGTTTATGAGTTCTAATAAATTTCATGTGGAGTCTTTAGGTCTTTATAAATATAACATCATATTATGTGAAAACAAGAATAGTTGGACTTCTTTCTTTCCAATTTGGATGCCTTTTATGTCCCTCTCTTGTCTGTCTACTCTAGTTAGGACTTCCAATACTATATTGAATAACAATGGTGACAGTGAACATCTTTGTCACGTTCCAGATCTTAGAGGAAAGGCTTTTAGATTATACCCATTCAGTAAGATACTAGCTATAGGCCTACTGTAAAATTATGTTGAGGTATGTTTCTTCTCTTCTTAGTTTTATGAGTTTATTTTGTTTTTTGTTTTGTTTTCCGGGGGGGACTTTTAGTTGCATCAAACCCTTTTCAACATCAATCACCTTCTGTTGATATGATGCATTACGTTGATAGATTTGTTTATGTTGAACCATACTTACACCCCTGGGATAAAGCCCACTTGGTCATGATGAATGATATTTCTAATGTATTAATGAGTACAGTTTGCTAGCATTTTGTTGAGCATTTTCACATCAATATTTATCAGAAATACTGGCCTATAGTCTTTCATTGATGTGTCATTGTCTGGTTTTGGTATCAGGGTAATATCAGCCTCATAAAATGAGTTTGGATGTATTCCTTCCTCCTCTATCTTTTGGCATAGTTTGAGGAGGATTGCTATTAATTCTTCTTTAAGTGTTTGGTAGAATTCGACAGTGATGCCATCAGGTCCCAGGCTTTTTTTTTCACTGAGAGACTCTTTACTACAGCTTCTATCTTGTTACTTATTATTGGTCTGTTCAGGTTTTGGATTTCTTCCTGGTTCAATCTTAGTAGGTTGAATATATATAGGAATTTTTCCATTGCTTGTAGATTTTCCAAGTTTGGAGGCATATAGTTATTCATAGTAGCCACTAATGATCCTTTGAATTTCTGCAGTATCAGCTATAATGTCTCCTTTTCCACTTCTGATTTTATTTATTTGGATCTCTTTCTTTTTTCCTTATTTAGTCTGGGTAGAGATTTGTCATTTTTGTTGAAATTTGCAATAAACCAATTTTAGTTCCATTGTTCTTTGGTATTGTTTTTTATTTCAATTTTATTTATTTCTACTCAGATCTTTATTATTTCTTCTACTAATTTTGAGTTTGGTTTGCTCTTGCTTTTCTAGTTCTTTAATATTCATCATTAGATTGTTTATTTGATTTTTTTCTTTTTTGATGTAGGCATTTATAGATACAAACTTCCCTCTTCATACATCTTTTGCTGTATCCCATAGGTTTTGGTATTGATGTGGTTTAGATTTGTTTCCCCACCTGAATCTCATGTTCAATTGTAATCTTCAATAATGAAGGTGGGTCCCATGGGGGTGGATTTTTTCATAAATAGCTGAGAACAGTCTCTTTCGTGATGTTCTCATAATAGAGTACTCATAAGATTTGGTCACTTAAAAGTGTGTGATACCTCCCCACGCTCTCTTTCTTCTGCACCAGCCATATTAGATGTGCCTGCTTTCCGTATGCCTTCTTCTATTGTAAGTTTATTGACTGTAAGTTTTCTGAAGCCTCCCTGGAATGAAAAGCCATTATGCTTTCTCTACATCCTGAAGAGCCATGAGCCAATTTAACCTCTTTTTTATATAAATTACACAGTCTCAGGTATTTAATTATAGTTACACAAGAACAGACTAATAAAAGTATGTTGTTTTCCATTATCATTTGATACATGACATTTTTTAATTTTCTTCTTAATTTCTTCATTGATCCACTGGTCATTCAGGAGCATATTGTTTAATTTTCATTTACTCGTATAGATTCTAAAATTCCTTTGTTATTAATGTGTAGTTTTATTCCATCATAGTAAAAGAAAATACTTGATGTTATTTCAGTTTTTTGAATGTTTTAAAACTTGTTTGTGATCTAACATATAGTCTATACTTGAGAATAATCAATGTGGTAAAAATGTATATCCTGTAGATTTTGATAGAAATATTCTATAAATATCAATTAGATCCATTTGGTCTGTATTGCAGATTAAGTCAGACATTTCTCTTGATTTTCTCTGGAAGAGCTACACAATAATAAAAGTGGGGTGTTAAAGTCTTCAGCTATTATTATATTGGGGTTTATCTCTCTCTTTAGCATTAATATTTGCTTTATATATCTTGGTGCTTCAGTTTTGGGTGAATATGTATTTGAAATTGTTATTCTTCTTGCTGAATTGACTGCTTTATCATACTGGCACACCAGCTGGGGCAGAGAAGGGAGTGCTGGCATCACCCCTCACCTAACACCAGTCTTCATAGATCCTGTCTCTTAAAAAGGCTCAATTTTTTTTTTTTTGCTTAAGGAGAGGAGAGTGAAGACTTCAGCTTGCATCTTGAATACCAGTTCAGCCACAGCATGACAGGGCACCAGTCAGAGTCATGAGGCCCCTGTTTCAGTTTCAAGTATCAATATGACATTTCTAGACACACCCTGGGACACAGGAAAAACTGCTGCTTAAAAAAAAAAAAAAAAAAAAAAAAAAAAAAAA
>NW_016874618.1:12420-14921 GCF_001698545.2 Rhinopithecus bieti
ATATATATATATATATCTTTCTCTCCTGAGCCACCTAAATCTGGGGGTGGAATGACACAAGCACCCCTGTGGCCATCACTACTATGACTGTGCTGGGTCAGACCTAAGCCAGCATAGCACTGGACCTCATTCAAGGCCTGCTATAACCACTACTTGGCTACTACCTAAGTTTTCTCAAGGCTCTGAGGCTCTATAGTAAGCAGGTTGTAAAGTCAGTCAGGCCTGTGTTCTTTCCTTCAGGACAGGGGTTCCCACGGTCCCAAGGTGGTTCCAGAGGTGCCAAGAACTAGAGTCAAAAACATTGGAAATCTACCTGGTGTTCTATTGTACTATTCCTGAGCTGGCACTCAGGCCAGATGATGCAGTCCTTCTCACTCTTCCCTCTCCTTTCCAAAGAAAGAGGAGTCTTATCCCATAGCCACTGCCAGAGTAGGTCCCCAAGGAGTACTGCCAGACTACTACCATGTTTCCTTAAGGCCCAAGTGCTCTGCAGTCAGCTTGTGGTGAATATTGGCTGGCCTATGACTCACCCTTCTGGGCAGTGGACTCCCTTCTGGCCCTAAGCAGGTCCTAAAATGTCCAAGGGCCATGTTCTGGAATCAGAAAACCCACGTGATCGCTTGGTGTTCTACCTCTTTGTGGCGAAGTTAGTACCTAAGGTGCGAGACAAAGTCACCTGTACTTTTCCTTCTGCTTTGTCAAGCAGAAGAAGTATCTTGCCACAGTCACCACAGCTGGAAATGTGCTGAGTCTCACCTGAAGCCAGCAAGTCTCAAAGCCTCACACAAGGTCCTCAATGTATTAGTATCACTTCTGGTTATTCTGGGCCCAAGGAGTCTTAAGTCAGCCATGATGAATTCTAGCAGATCTAGGTTCTTCCTCTCAAGGCAGCAGAGTGTGTTGTTCCATTTTTACTGCCCAGGGTATCTCTGGAAATGTCATCTGGTTGCTAGGGCCTGGAAAGAGGACCTCATGACTCTCACCATTGCCCTATCCTGCTTTTGATGAACTAGTATCCAAGATGTAAGACAACGTCTCCCCCATTCTTCCCTCTCCTTTTCTCAAGCAGAAGAAAGGAGTCTCTTTTGGAGCTGCAAGCTGTGCAACCTGTGTCTCTCCCATTCTTCCCTCTCCTTTTCTCAAGCAGAAGAAAGGAGTCTCTTTTGGAGAGCCAAGCTGTGCAACCTAGGATTTTGGAAATGCCAGCACTCCCTTAGTTGCTGCATCTAGTGTTTCAGTAGGTCATGTTCCCCTGTCTACTGGTTCTTGGCTCAGTTCAGCACTAAGACTCACCTAAACATTGCAGTCCTCTGGCCTCGACTCTCTTTCAAATTTTTTTAGAGTCTAGAGCAGTTTATCCTATGGTGATAAGGTCTGTGAGAGGCCTGGTTTCCACCTCTGAGATTTCCCCTCAGGCTAGGACTGCTTTAAATGCTCCCTCCATTGGTGGGCGGCAGCTGAGTTTGGTCCAGTTTTTATTTCTGGTATAACAGGAAAGCATTGAGCTCAGTGTCTCAAAATTGCTGCACTTGCCCTCTCCCAGCACACAGAATCATTTTCTGCACCGCACCAAGGATGCCGGTTGGTAGGGGAGGGATGGCATTGGTGATTCAGTACTGGTTTTTCTACCTCTTCAGTGTCTCTTTCAGTGATACGAAGTTAAGACCAGGTACTATAAGTGCTCCCCTGATTATTGGTTCTTATGAAGGTGTTTTCTTGTGTATATATTTGTTAAATGGTTGCCCTTGCAGTGGAGATGGTTAATGGAACCTTGTAGTTTGCCGTCTGGCAATGTTTCCATCCCACAAATAAGTTATTTATTATCTTGATAAAGCAGAAGACAGTTTATTAAAATGTATAGGTCTTCTGCCTCATGTTAAAATGAAGTAACAGGGTAGTTCCACCTATAAGCACTGAAAAACCAGACAAAATAACGGTATGAATGTATGAGATTACTGAATGAAAAAGGTTTTAGTCCATTGCTCTGTACAGGGTGGCAAAGTCAGGCCAAGACTGGTAGTCCATCTGAAATAAAAATAGGAAGATAGGATACTGCCTAAGCCAAGTGGCTAGAGTTCATTGAGCAGATTATTAAGAAGAGAAATATGTCTGAGAGAGAAATCCAAAAATCTTCAAACATTCCCTGTCAAATATCAGGTGAATACAGACCTGTGTATATATGTGAGAAAAATATCCAATCCCAAGAAATAAACTAATTGAAAAGAGTAGAGGAAGCTCTGATTGGAGCTAACTTAGGTCTTAAAATAGTGCCTGTTTCCAAAACTCTGAATGGAACACATAATAATTCAGAAGACAAAAGATAATGTACCTGGGAAGGTTTTTCCCCAGTAGTGGGGAAGAATTAACTCTAGATTAAATGAAACTCTGATTCTGCCTAACCTAGCTTAAAATGTAACAAACCTGCACGTTATGCACATGTACCCTAGAACTTAAAGTATAATAATAAAAAATAAAAAAATAAAATAAAATAAAATAAAATA
>NW_016874619.1:0-1624 GCF_001698545.2 Rhinopithecus bieti
CCAATTTTGCATTTTTTATAGAGACAGGGTTTCACCATGTTGGCCACACTAGTCTTAAATTCCTGACACAAGTGATCTGCTCGCTTCGGCCTCCCAAAGCGTTGGGATTACGGGCATGAGCCACCGCACTGGCCTCCTATCTTTCTCTACAGCAACGTGATGAAGTAAATATGAACCCGAACTAATGGGCAAAACATTTTCCACTTTTAGGGGTTTTAAACTACCTGAAAGAGACATTTACCCATACTCCAAGTTACGACATGAGCCCTGCCATGCTCAGCGTGCTCGTCAAAATGATGCTTGCCCAAGCCCAAGAAAGCGTGTTTGAGAAAATCAGCCTTCCCGGGATCCGAAATGAATTCTTCATGCTGGTGAAGGTGGCTCAGGAGGCTGCCAAGGTAAGACTCCCTGGTTCCTGTGACTTTCGGGAGTGGGCAGGAGATGCTGGCACAGGAGCACTGGAAGTAGCAGGGCCTTCCCACGGGAGCTTGCCTGTGACCTGGGCGTTGTGCCAGCTCCGGCCAGTACTGCTGGCTTGAGTTTTCTTGGCCAGTGTTGGTGTTTCAGATACGGATCACTGATTCCATCTGCAGCTTAACCTAAAAACCAGCATAATGACAGCAGCCTGATCCCTCTGTTAACTGTGACAATGACAGAACGAGGGGTTCCTTGGAGTTGCTCCCAGATTCTGGAGCAGCCCCTGGCAGGGGCTATTGCATGGGAAGAAGAAAGAGCTCTTTCTCTGCAAATGGGTTCATGAGGGCCCTTGTGCCAGGCTTCCCCTTCCCAGTGCCCCTTCTCTTTCAGGTGGGAGAGGTCTACCAGCAGCTGCACGCAGCCATGAGCCAGGTGCCAGTGAAAGAGAACATCCCCTACTCCTGGGCCAGCTTGGCTTGCGTGAAGGGCCACCACTACGCAGCCCTGGCCCACTACTTCACTGCCATCCTCCTCATCGACCACCAGGGTAAGGCCTGGGGCGTTTGGGGGTTTGGCCAGGGCTGTGGTCCAGCTGCCCCAGGGGTGATTCTGAGCTGAGTGAGAGCTAACTGCCTTCCCTGGAGATGCTCCTAGGCTGAAGGCAGAGGATGGGAATGACCCATGACTGAGGCAGCTGCCACACAGGCCATGCTGGGGTTAGGGGTTATAAGCTCCTTCGGAGGGAGGAAGAGGAAGCACCTTTAATTCGGCCTGGGTGCAAGAGGATGAATTTTCACCTGGAATTTAGAATCTAACGGAATGCCAAAAATGCTGGCATCAACATAAGTAACATTTTAAGGTAATATTTTAAAAGAATCAAAATTAATGCAGGCTGGGTGCAGTGACTCATGCCTGTAATCCCAGCACTCTGGGAAGCCAAGGCAGGCAGATCATTTGAGGTCAGGAGTTCGAGACCAGCCTGGCCAACATGGTGAAACCCCGTCTCTATTAAAAGTACAAGAATTAGCTGGGCATGGCGCGTGCCTCTAATCCTAGCTACTCAGGTGACTAAGGCAAGAGAATGGCTTGAGCTGGGGAGGTAGGGGTTGCAGTGAGCCGAGACTGCGCCACACTCCAGCCTGGGTGAGAGGGCAAGACTCCATCTCAAAAACAATAATAATAGGCCGGGCGCGGTGGCTCAAGCCTG
>NW_016874621.1:0-953 GCF_001698545.2 Rhinopithecus bieti
AATCTGCGTAATGCAAACAAAGCTTTATCTATGTGAGATGATAACACATATCACAAAGCAGTTTCCTAGAAAGCATCTTTCCTGTTTTTGTCTGAGCCTATTACCCTTTTCACCATCGGCATCAACATGCTCCAGAATATGACTTGATACCTGTTTCTCCAAAAGGGTTTCCCCGACACTGTGTGAGAAGAGAGGTATAACACTGTGAGTGGAATGACACGTCACAAAGCAATTCCTCGCAAGGCTTCTCTCCAGTTTTGGTCTAAAGATATTTCCTTTTTCACCATAAGCCTCAAAGTGCTCCAGAATATCCCATCACACACTAAACATACACAGGGTTAGAAAACTACTCAATGAGAAGAGAAGCTTAACTGAGTGAGAGGAATTAAGACGACACAGAGCTGTTTCACAGAAAGCTTCCTTCTGGATTCTATCTGAGGATATTTCTTTCTCCAAATTGTAAGGATCATTCCCAAATGTCCCTCCTCAGATTCCACAAAAACAGTGATTTCAAGCTGCTCAATCCAAAGATTGGTTTAACTCTATGAGACGAATACACACATCGCAAAGCAGTTGCTCAGAAATTTTCTCTACAGGTTTCAACGGAAGACGTTTCTTTGCTCACCACAAGCCTCCGGGCGTCACTAAATATCCCTTCACAGATTCTTCAAAGACAGAGTTTCGAAACTGGGCAACATAGAGTAAGCATTAACTCTGTGAGGTGAATGCCCATATCAGAAAGAGATTCTTTTAACGCTTCTTCCTGGATTTTATTTCAGTATATTTCACTATTTGCCATAGTCCTCAATGCGCTCCAAAATATCACTTTTTGGTTTCACAGGAACAGTGTTCAAACGCTGCCTTGAGAGAAAAGCGTTATAACTCCCTGAGTGGAATGCATACGTCACAATGTAGTTTCTCAGAAAGCTTCTATCCTGTTTTATCTGAAGATA
>NW_016874622.1:0-1381 GCF_001698545.2 Rhinopithecus bieti
TTCAGATAAAAACCCAAAAGAAGGTTTCTGTGCAACTGCTTTGTGATGCGTGAAATCATCTCACAGTGTTACACCGTTCTTTCCATTGAGAAGTTTGCTAAGACATTTTTTCTGGAATCTGCGATGGGATATTCGGTAGCACATTGAGGAATATGGTGAAAAGGAAATACGCTCAGATAAAAACTAGAAAGAAGCTTTCTAAGAAACAACTTTGTGATGTGTGAATTCATTTCCCAGAGGTACACCATTCTTTTCACAGAGTAGTTTGGTAGCACTTTTTTGGGGTATCTGAGAAGGGATATTTTGGATCACATTTAAGCATATGGTGACAAAGAAAATTATCCTCAGATAAACACTAGAAAGAAAGTTTCTGAGAAACTGTTTTGTGATATGTGAATTTATCTCACAGAATTACACTGTTCTTTTCATTGAGCAGTTTACTAACACTGTTTTCGTGGAATATGCAATGAGATATTTCCTAACGCATTGAAACTTAGGGTGACAAAGGAAATATCCTCAGGCAAAAACTAGAAAGAAGCTTTCTGAGAATCTGCTTTGTGATTTGTGAATTCATCTCACGGAGTTACACGACTCTTCATGGAGCAGTATGGTAGCACTGCTTCTGGGGAATCTGAGAAGGGATATTTTGGATTGAATTGAAGCCTATGGTGACAAAGCAAATATCCTCAGACAAAAACCAAAAAGAGGCTTTCTGAGAAACTGCTTTGTGATTTATGAATTCATCTCACTGGGTTACACGATTCTTTTCATGGAGCATTTTGGTTGCACTGCTTTTGGGGAATGTGAGAGGGGATATTTTGGATCTCATTGAAGATTATGGTGACAAAGGAAATGAAATCAGATAAAATCTAGAAAGAAGCTTTCTGAGAAACTTGTTTGTGATGGGTGAATTCATCTAACAATATAACACCTTTCTTTTCATGGAGAAGTTTGGTAACTCTTTTTTCATGGAATCTACAAAGTGATAGTTGGGAGCAAGTTGAGACCTATGGTAAAAAAGAAAATATCCTCAGATAAAAATGGAAAGTAGCTTTCTGAGAAACTGCTTTGTGATGTGTGAATTCATCTCACAGAGTTACACCACTCTTTTCATGGAGCCATTTGCTAACACTGTTTTCATGGAATCTGCAATATACTATTTCAGAGTTCATTGAAGTCTAAGGTGAGAAATGAAATATCCTCGGACAAAACCAAAATAAACTTTCTGTGAAACTCCTTTGTGATGTGAGAATTCATCTCACAGAGTTAGACTTTTCTTTTCATGGCACAGTTTGATAGCACTGTGTTTGGGGAATGTGAGAAGGAATATTTTGTACTGAAATGAAGCCCATGATGACAAAGGAAATATCCTCAGATAAAA
>NW_016874623.1:0-1426 GCF_001698545.2 Rhinopithecus bieti
GGTCTGTCACTTACTGCATGATGTTGGGGGAAGATTCCCACTGGCAATAATTTGAAATTTTAGTATAGCTGTTCTGGAGCTTTTAAAATGCTACATGTGTAGAATTATGTCCTGATGTATAATAACAGGGTATGCTTCCCGGAATGACCACTGGAGAGATTAAGTTATCCTGGTTCGTGGCTTTTCCCTCTCTCCCAAATAATAGATATCTCTTGGATTTCCTAAAATCTATACATGTATGGATTGAAAATAACTATCATTTGGAGAGGATGCTAAAGTCATAACCAGCAAAATGGATTCAGAAAAGTCTTGGGTTGTGAAGATGTGAGGTTATTTTTGCAGGACTTTTCAAAGTACAGGAATAATGGGTGCAAGTTTCTAACCAGGATAGACACCTGTGAGAACTCGAGAAATTATAACTAGCATTGCCAAAGTTTTACACCATGGTGTATACCCACCAAGAGTTTTTTTCTTGGAGATTAATATCTCCTTTAAAATAATGGATGAGTTTCATAATCAACTGAGAAAGTTTCTCAAGCCCCCTTTTCTTTCCTAAGGGTAAATGAGGAAGGCAAAATACAAGAAGTTACACTTTGAAGTAGAGAGTTGCATACTTTTAAGAAAATACCCCACTTTGGGGGGCCGAGGCAGGAGGATTGCTTGCTTGAGCCCAGGAGTTCGAGACCAGCCTGTGCAACATGGCAAAACTCTGTCTCTACAAAAAAGTATAAAAATTTAGCCAGGCACAATAGTGCGTGCCTGTAGTCTCAGCTAATTGGGAGGATGAGGTGGGAGGATTGGACCTAGGAGGTTGAGGCTGCAGTAAACTATGATCGCACCACTGTGCTCCAGCCTGGGTGACAGAATGAGACCCTGTCTTGATGAAGAAGAAGAAGAGGAAGAGGAAGAAAGAAGAAGAAGAAGAAGAGGAAGAAGAAGGAGGAGGAGGAGGAGGAGGGGGAGGAGGAGAGGAAGGAGAGGAAGGAGAAAAAGGAGAGGAAGGAGAGGAAGGAGAAGAAGCGGAAGGAAAGAAAGAAAGAGAATACCCAAATGACCTGTTCTTTTCCCCTTTGCCACAGAGTTTAAGAACCACTAATTTGTGCCAATGGATTTAGTTCAATTGATACTCTTAACTGATCCCATTCAATGGACCTATTATTTTGCGTAAATGTTCAATTTTCTAGTGACTTCATTCTAGTCCTTCTAACAAATATAAGGAAAAGTGTTAATGTTTTCTGTAATCCACTACTTTGATGAAGGTGAACTTTGCATACCACCTGTGAAGAATCTGTGGAATATTTTAATGGCTGCATCAATTCTAGCCCAAGGCATATGCAGTCTTTGGGGAATGGTGTGCATGGTAAGACATGTTAGCTTAGTTAATGGATTAAATAGCCGTGACCATCCATTAAACCTGAATGAAGGA
>NW_016874624.1:0-2086 GCF_001698545.2 Rhinopithecus bieti
AGCATAAACCATGAAATTTAAAAAAAATAATAAATTTGACTCCATTGAGATTATTAAAAGTTTTTTTTAAAAAAAAGTTTTACAAAATTTTTTAATTAGGAAAATAAAAGTGAGGTCTCTAGGAAAAAAAAAACTTGGAATTTATATATTTGATAAAGGACATGAATACAAGATATATAAAGCAATGAGCCCTTTTAATTCAATAATAAGAACAACCAGATCTTAAGTGAAAGATTTGAATAAACTTGTCACCGAATAAGATGTAGATATAGAAATGGCAAATAAGAAGGTGCTCAACTGCATTGGTCATTAAGAAAGCAGAGGACAGAGCAAATCCCAGGCCTCCTGAGGCTCAGCTACAGATGCTTCTCATGGACTATTACCAGTCTCCACCTTAGAAAGCTATGGGAATGGAGTCAGTTTGGAATTTGCCTTCCTTTAATAAACACCTTAGACAATAAAAATTAAAAAGAGAAATGTAATAAATTCATCAAAATCTAGTTTGTGATTATATGTTACATTTAAATAATGTAAAATATTATCTCTATCCAAGATAATGGAAAGTTTTCTAAGGGAAAACTAAATTTAAAATTCTATAGCTCTATAAATTCTAGTTTGGTTTTCAGATTGCTCGGTCTTCAGAAAAGACTAGGGCAAGACCTATTATACCTTCTATAAATGAAGCAAGCTTTGGTTTCATTAATAAAATTATTGTACATTGTGATTAACTTTAGCCAATAAAAAGTATATAGGTAGTTTAGTTAGTTAATGCTTATTTACTAATAATGTCCAGATTCTGAATCATCTATTGTAAGCACTTTTGGAAGTAAAATAAATATACCTTTGTATTTTAACCCCAAACCTCTCTAGGAAACCATACCAGAATGATGAAAACAAATTGAAAAACTGGTTCCCTTTACTGTTTAGTGTTCACATGTAGTACTGTGTATTTTCTCTGACT
This sequence comes from Rhinopithecus bieti, assembly GCF_001698545.2. NCBI lineage: Eukaryota > Metazoa > Chordata > Mammalia > Primates > Cercopithecidae > Rhinopithecus > Rhinopithecus bieti. The sequence continues at coordinate 962 of NW_016874624.1, forward strand.
TCACCATTAAATACCCAGTGTATAAAAATTCAGTATGTCATCTCCTTATTTCATGGTTCAGGTGGTATTTTAAGGTGTCTATAATAGACAGTTGTCCAGGAATATCTGCAGTTCCAGGCCCCTGCTGCCAACTTGTGGATACCAAAGGATGCTCAAGTCCCTTATATAAAACAACATAGTATTTGCATATAATCATTACACACCTGCTGATATATTTTAAACCATCTCTAGATTACTTATAATTCCTAATCCAATGTAAAAACTATGTAAATAGTTGTTATACTATATTATTTTATTTATATGTGTGTGTGTGTGTTTTGAGATGGAGTCTCGCTCTGTTGCCCAGGCTTGAGTGCAGTAGTGCGAACTTGGCTCACCGCAAGCTCTGCCTCCCGGGTTCACGCCATTCTCCTACCTCAGCCTTCCGAGTAGCTGGGACTACAGATGCTCTACACCATGCCTGGCTAATTTTTTGTATTTTTATTAGAGACGGGGTTTCACCATGTTAGCCAGGATAGTCTCGATCTCCTGACCTCGTGATCCGCCTGCCTAGGCCTCCCAAAGTGCTGGCATTACAGGTGTGAACTACCACTCCCGGCCTTGTGTGTGTGTTTTATTTAAATACTTTCCATCCACGGCTGGTTAAATTTACAGATGTGGAATCTAAGAAGTGGAGCCCATGAATATGGAAAACTTTTTAAAAATTGTCTATGTAGACAACTTTTCTTAGGGAACTACAATTACTTGATTTAGTAACAGAAGCTTTTAAAATATTTTAACACAGTAATTTTTTCATGAATGTTGTAGTGAGATGAAAAGTTAAAATACAATGTTAAAACATATAATTAAATTTACTATTTTCTGGAGAAACAGACCATAAAATGGGTAAATGATTACTTATATCTGTGATGTTTTATGCATTGTACTATCTCCTAAATTCCTTATAATGGCTGAAATGTGTTTATTCTTGAAGATTTGTTATTCTACATGAATTAACAAAAAAAGTACTCTTTTAACTGGGCAGGAAGAATTGTACTAGTTAAGTACATTCTTAAACTCTAAAGAGCACATGACATTTATATTCTAAAGTTCTAATAAAATTTAATTTCTAAAATTTTACTTACA
>NW_016874625.1:0-2088 GCF_001698545.2 Rhinopithecus bieti
TATAATATTTGTCTTTTTCAGACTGGCTTATTTCACTGAGTATAATGTCCTCAAGGTTCATCCATGTTGTGGCATGTGTCAGGATCTCCTTTTTTTTTTTTTTTTTTTTTTTTTTGAGACGGAGTCTTCCTCTGTCACCCAGGCTGGATTGCAGAGGCGTGATCTCGGCTCACTACAACTTCCACCTCCTGGGTTCAAGCGATTCTCCTGCCTCAGCCTCCCGAGTAGCTGGGACTACAGGCACATGCTATGACACCCGGCTAAATGTATTTTTAGTAGAGATGGGGGTTTCACCATTTTGACCAGAGGCTGGTGTCGAACTCCTGACCTCAAGTGATCAACCTGCCTCGGCCTCCCAAAATGCTGGAATTACAGGTGTGAGCCGTCACGCCTGGCCTAGGATCTCCTTTTTAAAAGCTAGATTCATGTTTTTTGTTTGTTTTCATTTTATTTTATTTGTTTTTGAGACGGAGTTTCGCTCTTTGGGCTGGAGTGCAGTAGTGTGATCTCAGTTCACTGCAGCCTTGACCTCCTGGGTTCAGGCAATCCTCCCAGCTCAGCCTCCCGGGAGGCTGGGATTACAGGCACACACCACCACACCTGGATAATTTTTTGTATTTTTTTTTGGTAGAAATGGGTGCCTCACGATGTTGCCCAGGCTGGTCTCAAACTCCTGGACTCAAGCTATCCGCCCTGCTCGGCTTCTCAAAGTGCTGGGATTACAGGCGTTACAGGCGTGAGCCACTGTGCTCAGCCTCAAGTTTTAAAAGTGCAAAATAGATCCCATGTTGCAATCAGAAACATACAGTGGCTTAGAAGCAGACAATTGAGGCCAGGTGCGGTGGGTCACGCCTGTAATCCCAGCACTTTGGGAGGCCGAGGCAGGCGGATCACCTGAGGCTGGGGGTTCGAGACCAGCCTAACCAACATGGAGAAACCCCATCTCTACTAAAAATATAAAATTAGCCAAGCCTGGTGGCGCATGCCTGTAATCTCGGCTATTCGAGAGGTTGAGGCAGGAGAATGGCTTGAACCGGGGAGGTGGAAGTTGTAGCGAGCCGAGATCGCGCCACTGCACTCCAGCCTGGGCAACAAGAGTGAAACTCCATATCAAAACAAAAAAAAAAAAAAGAAAAAGAAGAAGTAGACAATTCAGGATACCTAGATCAGGACCTCAGACTGTTTCCTTGGTAAAACAGTGGGCATCTTCACTTTGCCCCAAATATATCCTCCTACCAGGATGGTATGCACCCTAGTGTCATCAGTGAACAGTTTCTCTCAGGGATACCTGCAGCCTCTCTTAAATGACCAAACCTCCAGCCAGCACCCTATCTCTCTTGTCCACATTTTATTCCCCAGTGCCTAGCCCAGGACTGACCTAGATTTAGGCGCTCAGCAGTTATTTGATGAATGAATAAATACAAATAGCAAAAATAAGTTGAAAATATGATTTCCAACCAGCATCACCTCGCCCAGACCCTTAAAGAAGTTTCTGAAGATTGGGTGGTGGCTCATGCCTGTAATCTCAGCACTTTGGGAGATCAAGGTGGGAGGACTGCTTGAGCCCAGGAGTTCGAGACTAGCCTGGACAATGTGACAAGGCCCTGTCTCTACAATAAAATAATAATCATAAACCAGCCCCGGCTGGGTGCGGTGGCTCACGCCTGTAATCCTAGCACTTTGGGAGGCCAAGGCTGGTGGATTACCTGAGGTCAGGAGTTCGAGACCAGCCTGGCCAACAGGGTGAAACCCCGTCTTTACTAAAAATACAAAATTAGCCAGGCGCAGTGGCTCACGCCTGTAATCCCAGCACTTTGGGAGGCCGAGGCGGGCGGATCACGAGGTCAGGAGATCGAGACCATCCTGGCTAACACAGTGAAACCCCGTCTCTACTAAAAATACAAAAAAATTAGCCGTGCGCAGTGGTGGGCGCCTGTAGTCCCAGCTACTTGGGAGGCTGAGGCAGGAGAATGGTGTAAACCCGGGAGGCGGAGCTTGCAGTGAGCGGAGATCACCTCACTGCACTCCAGCTTGGGCAACAGAGCTAGACTCCGTCTCAAAAAAAAAAAAACAAAAAAACAAAATTAG
>NW_016874626.1:0-922 GCF_001698545.2 Rhinopithecus bieti
GGCTAGAGTCTCACTCTGTTTCTCAGGCTGGAGTGCTGTGGTACAATCTCATCTCACTGCAACCTCCACCTCCAGGTGGAGGCTCAGGATTCTCCTGCCTGAGCCACCCGAGTAGCTGGGACTACAGGCTCACCACGCTCGGCAATTTTTTTTTTTTTTTTTTTAATCTGAGTCTTACTCTGTTGCCCAAGGTGGAGTGTAATGGCACGATCTTGGCTCACTGCAACCTCCACCTCCTGAGTTCAAGTGATTCTCCTGCCTCAGCCTCCCAAGTAGCTGGGATTACAGGTGCATGCCACCATGCCTGGCTAATTTTTGTATTTTTGGTAGAGATGGGGTTTCACCATGTTGGCCAGGCTGGTCCCGAACTCCTGACCTCAGGTGATCCACCCGCCTTGGCCTCCCAGAGTGCTGGGATTACAGGCCACCCAGCCTAAATTTCTGTGTTACTGATGAAGACCGGCTTTCACCATATTGGCCAGGCTGGTCTTGAACTCCTGACCTCAAGTAATTTACCTGCTTCACCCTCCCAAAGTGCTGGGATTACAGGCATGGGCCACTGCGCCTGGCTTATTGCTTCGTATTTCTAAGCACTATGAAGATTTATGTACTTGGCTGGGCGCAGTGACTCATGCCTGTAATCCCAACAGTTTGAAAGGCTGAAGGGAGAGAATGGCATTAGCCCAGGAGTTGGAGACAGTCTGGGGAACATAGTGAGACCCGTCTCTACAAAAAATTAAAGATTAGCCAGGCAGGGTGGTGCACACTGTAGTACTTGCTACTGGGAAGGCCAAGGTAGGAGTATCACTTGAGTGCAGGAGTTCAAAGCTGTAATGAGCTATGATTGTGCCACTGCACTCCAGCCTGGGTGACAGAGTGAGACTCTATCTCCAAAAAAAAAAAAAAAAAAAAACAAAAAAAA
>NW_016874627.1:0-952 GCF_001698545.2 Rhinopithecus bieti
GGATACAGTTCAGATTCCCAACAAATCAATTTAACTATTTGGGAAAAAGTAAAAGATACGTAATGAAATAAGATGAGACTGTGATGGAATTTAGTTCCCATTTGATAAACCATGAGATGGATAATTCTGAGTTGATGCCACAGATAAATGCAGTAACCATTACTAAACATAATTCAGAAGCAAATTTCAAATAACTCCTCAACAATGAGTGGACTTATAACCCTCTGCTGCAGAATGCACTCATGCGACAGAAGTCTCTCTAGAGTTTGGAAATCTTTACCAACAAAGAAAATTCTGATGTATTCTCTTTCAGTTGAACGTCCTCAGATGACTTCCGACAGGCTCCAGGGAGTCTTCCCAAAGGTGAGTATCTCTCAAATCTAAAGGACCAGAGAACCTTTGTCCCTCCACAGATGCAAACACTGGTAAGAGTGGGAGAATATCAAAAATGCCCTCACTGCCTCCTTCTCCCCATGTCTATCACAACACCTGATGTAGCACCGACAGCTTGATAATACTAAGAGTTGTGATCCTTAATACTTCTTTTGTTTTCGTAGTGATGCCAGATACTATTTTAAATAGTTCACATGGGTTAATTTATTTGATCCTTAAGAAGATCTCTATGACGTTTCTGTTATTATCTCCAGATAATAATGAGTCACACACTTAAGTTGTCATCCATATAAAAGCCATGTGACTTGGCGTAAATCTTCTAAGTTCTCTGAGCTTCAGATTCCTGGTCCATGAAATGGAAGTAAAGAATCATACATAGTTCATGTTTTAGATCATAGTTATCAGCAACATAAGAATAAAATGAGGCTATCGGGGTACAGAGATGTTAAAGAATTTCCTGGGGCGCAGTGGCAGTGGTAGTCTAATTCAGAGTTCCAAGCCATTTAAAGCTCATTAACGTTTGCATTTTTTTATGAAGTTCAGATGCTGCTTACTACGG
>NW_016874628.1:0-1283 GCF_001698545.2 Rhinopithecus bieti
AGTTTGCTAACACTATTTTCTTGGAATCTGCAATGGGATATTTTGTAGTGCATTGAAGATTATGTTGACAAATGAAATATCTTCAAACAAAAATCAGAAAGAAGCTTCCTGATATACTGCTTTGTGATTTTGAATTCATCTCAAAGTAACACGATTCTTTTCAGGGAGCAGTTTGGTAGCCCTTTTTTTTGGGTAATCTGAGAAGGTATATTTGGGATCGCATTGAAACCTATGGTGACAAAGGAAATATCCTCAGATGAAAAGTAGAAAGAAACTTTCTGAGTTAGTACTTCATGATATGTGAATTCGTCTCACTGAGTTACAACTTTCTTTTCATGGAATCGTTTGCTAACACACCCTTCGTGGAATCTGCAAAGGGATATTTGGGAGAGTATTGAGACCTATAGTGAAAAAGCAAATATCCTCAGATACAAACTAGAAAGAGGTTTTCGGAGAAACTGCTTTGTGATGTTTCAATTCATCTCTCAAAGTTACACTGTAATTTTCATTAAGCTGTTTGACAACACTGTTTTCATGGAATCTGCAAGGGATAATTTGGAGAGCATTGAGATCTATGGTGAAAAGCTACATATCCTCTGATTAAAACTAGAAAGCAGCTTTTGAGAAACTGCTTTGTGATGGTTGAATTCATCTCACAGAGTTACACTGCTGTTTTCATTGAGCAGTTTTTAAACACAATTTTCTTGGAATCTGTAATGGGATATTTCAGAGCGCATTGAAGCTGATGGTGACAAAGGAAATATCCTCAGGCAGAAACTAGAAAGTAGCTTTCTGAGAAACTGCTTTGTGATGTATGCATTCATCTCACATAATAACAACTTTTTTTTCATGGATCAGTTTGCTAACTCTGTTTTCCTGGAATCTACCAAGGGATATTTGGAAGCGTGTTGAGGCCTATGGTGTAAAAGGAAATATTCTCTGAAGAAAACTTTACAGAAGTTTCCTGAGAAACTACTTTGTGATGTGGGAATTCATCTCACTGAGTTACACCACAGTTTTCATGGATCAGTTTTATAGCACAGTTTTGGCGAAATGAGAAGAGATATTTTGGAACGCATGAAGCCTATGGTGAAAAAGGAAATATACTCAGATAAAACTAGAAATAAGCTTTCTGACAAATTTCGTTGTAATGTGTGAATTCATTTCACAGAGTTACAAAATTCTTTTCATGGATCAGACTGGTAAAACTTGTTTTGGTGAAACTGAGAAGAGATATTTTGGATCGCATTGAAGCCTATGGTGACAGAGGAAATATACTCAGA
>NW_016874629.1:0-1622 GCF_001698545.2 Rhinopithecus bieti
AGGCTTGAGCCACCGCGCCCAGCCTCTCATTTTCTTTAGATGCAACAAATTAAGACGTTTTGAAGGGAGCATTCAATTTATATAGAAATTTATAGAGTAGAGTTATTTTAGAGAATTAGCTCAACTTCTAATCTCCATGAGCTGGCTTTCCTAATATCGATTACTAACAAATTAACGAAACTAGAAAAAAATGGATACAAAGTGAGAAGCCTTTTGAAAAGAACAGCAGTTGGACTGAGTGTGGTGCTTTTCACACGAGCAAGTAGTTGAGTGAGATTTCTGTGAGGATGTCCAATTAGAACACTATTTTGAAATCAGCCCAACTTAGAAATGAAGAGCCCTGCACATACTCAATCCACGATCCCGTTCCTCTTGGTCCCCTTCTCTCTTTTTCCTGCAGCGGCCGCTGAGACGCATAATGATGATATAGATGTGGCTTAAAATGATCATCGGTGGGGGCAGGACTGGCCTGTCATGAAATGTCATAATCAGCTGATATCGCTGGAACTTCCACACCTGGTTGGATATTGATTTTACTTCAAAGAAGGTATTGCTTTAAAAGAATACATTTTACAGTTAGTTATATTACTTTTATAGTGATTTCCCAGAGCAGTCAGAGTTACTCACATTTAAATGAAAATACTCAATGAGATGGCCTTTTAGTGCCCTTTAGCACTGATTCCTTGATTATTCAATCTTTTGGTTTATCCATCAATGTGGACTGTCTGTACTTAAGGACATTGTACTCATAAATGACTAAGTTTAATAAATTGCTATGTACTACTTTCTTGAAAAACCACACCACAGTCTACTCATATACTCAAGAAATTTAATTTCCTATATGTAGAGGTATAAGCCATTTAACTAAACGTTTTCACATGTTTAAACTTTCAATTCAGTCTAACAGGTAGATTACTACTTTTTTTTTTAACTGAATTAATTAGCTATTGTACTTATTTGATTGAAGTTTCGTTATTTTGGACATGGGGTAGGTACAATCTTTGTCTTATTTTAGCTTCCAACAGGAAGCAATAAGTGCATTATTTCATTGTCTACCAATACTGGGACCTTAGGAAAGCCAGTTACCTTCCCTGACCTTAGTTTTCTCATCTCTCAAGCCGGAAGTTTGGACCAGGTTTTCTCCAATGCCCTGTTCAATTCTAAGATTGCATATTTCTGTGAAGGATTTTTCCCTCTATATTTTTCGTCTTAGAAGCTAACATTTTTTTCAGTGTTTATTGAGCATGGTCAACATACTCAACACAACATGCCAAACAGGCAGGTTTTATAAGAAACTTGATTTAATCCTTTAAGCCATTTTTTTCCCTTAGGCCATTTTATCTTCTATTCTATAAATGATCAGAAAAAAAAAATGCTTTACCTAGTATTACAGTAATTGTAACAGCTTATGAAACTAATATTGCCTTTTGCACCTCTACTGATGAATGAAAAGCATGACTTGATCAAATCTTCTGTACCCCAGGAGACTTTCATCTAAGAAAATATTTTCATTAGATTAAAATACACACTAAAGTGTTAAAATACTAACCAAGATTAAATTTAAATGTATTTGTCAACTCTTGATTTATAAATACATTAAGACTGATTAAGTTTGAACAAAG
>NW_016874630.1:0-1426 GCF_001698545.2 Rhinopithecus bieti
AAAAAAAGAATGTAATAACTTGTTACAGCTATATTAACAAAACACTGCTGGTGGTGTTTCTTAATACATTTATTTTTTGGAGATGGAGTCTCACTCTGTCACCCAGGCTGGAGTGCAATGGTGCGATCTTGGCTCACTGCAACCTCCGCCTCCCGGGTTCAAGCGATTCTTCTGCCTCAGGCTCCCTAGTAGCTGGAATTACAGGTGCACACCACCATGCCCAGCTAATTTTTTGCATTTTTAGTAGAGATGGGGTTTTGCCACGTTGGCCAGGCTGGTCTTGAACTCCTGACCTCAAGTGATTCTCCCACCTCGGCCTCCAAAGTGCTGGGATTACAGGTGTGAGCGACTGCACCCGGCCACTACAATCTATTTTTATCTAGCCTTTAGAGCAGGTGTCCTAAGTGAAAGACAAAAACAACAACAAAAAAACTGCTAGTCTCACTCTATTACCCAGGCTGGAATGCAGTCACATGATCAAAGCTCACTGCAGCTTCAATCTCCCAGGCTCAAGCAATTCTCCCACTTTAGACTCCTAAGTAGCTGGCAGTATGGGTGTCTGGCTAATTTTTAAATTTTTTGTAAAGATGGGGTCTTGTTATGTTGTCCAGGATGGTTTCAAACTCCTGGGCTCAAGTAATCCTCCCTGCTTAGTCTCCCAAAGTACTAGGAGTGCAGCTCTTTTTTTTTTTTTTTTTTTTTTCTTGAGATAGAGTTTCACTCTCATCGCCCAGGCTGGAGTGCGGCGGCATGATCTCATCTTACTGCAACCTCCACTTCCCAGGCTCAAGCACTTCTGCTGCCTCAGTCTTCTAAGTAGATGTGACTACAGGCATGCACCACCACACCCAGATAATTTTGTACTTTTGTAGAGATGGGGTTTTGCCATGTTACCCAGGTTGGTCTCAAACGCCTGAGCTCAAGTGATCCGTCGGCATTGGCTTTCCAAAGTGAGGATTACAGGCATAAGACACAGACAGTGCTTGGCCAAAATTCTTCATGTGTTAATGAAGGCTTTCCAAAATACTTAGTTATAGCTTACAATAGTTTACTTAGCCATGTCTTTTTTCTAGGTTGACCTTTCTGAACAATTAGACTGCAAGATAGGGTTTAAAATTAATAAAATATATGTTTTATTATAAAATTTCTAATTCATTTCTTTTTTGTAGGGAAGAACTTACAGAACTGAATTATAGTGGAGAAAAATCAATACAGGTTGAGTATCCCTTATCCAAAATGCTGGGACTGTAAGTGTTTCAGATTTCAAATTATTTTGGATTTTGAAATACAGGGCATTATACCAGTTCAGCATCCCTAATCTGAAAATCTGAAATTCTAAATGCTCCAATAAGCATTTCCTTTGAGCACTATGTTAGTACTCAAAGTTTTCAATTAGGGATGTTCAATCTGTAGATCTAAGAAAGAA
>NW_016874631.1:0-2084 GCF_001698545.2 Rhinopithecus bieti
TTACTAAATTGGAAGCATTCATTTACAACCTAAACTTTTAAAATATAGGTAGACTATTAAGCAATATTAAAATTTTAGATCATTAATCTCTTTGAGAATCTGATGTTGTGAAATTTTCCCCAGAAAATGCACATATAAAGCCTAAAGACTGAATAATCACGTAATTCATTCAACATACCCTAATTGAATGCCTATTGTGTCCCAGGGATCCAGAAGTAAAAGATGCACAAGGTCTTTTCCTCATGAAGCTTACATCATAGGGATAATGACAGAAAATTTAAAAGTAAATAATACATAATTACAGATTGTGACTGATATGCTTTGCCTTTGTGTCCCCACCCAAATTTCACCTTGAATTGTAATAATCCCCACAAGTCAAGGGCAAGACTAGGTGGAGATACTTGAATCATGGGGCAATTCCCCATGCTCTCCTAGTGATAGTGAGATCTCATGAGATCTGATGGTTTTATAAGGGGCTTCCCACTTCGCTCACCACTCACTCTTACTTCATCCTGCCGTCCTGTGAAGAGGTGCCTTCTGCCATGATTGTAAGTTTCCTGAGGCCTTCCCAGCCATGCAGAACTGTGGGTCAATTAAACCTCTTTCCTTTATAAATTACTCAGTCTTGGGCATTTTTTTTCTTTTGAGACGGAGTCTCGCTCTGTTGCCCAGGCTGGAGTGCAGTGGCCGGATCTCAGCTCACTGCAAGCTGCACCTCCCGGGTTCACGCCATTCTCCTGCCTCAGCCTCCTGAGTAGCTGGGACTACAGGCGCCCGCCACCATGCCCGGCTAGTTTTTTTTTTGTATTTTTTAGTAGAGACGGGGTTTCACCGTGTTAGCCAGGATGGTCTCGATCTCCTGACCTCGTGATCCGCCCGTCTCAGCCTCCCAAAGTGCTGGGATTACAGGCTTGAGCCACCACGCCCGGCCAAAATCTGATTTTCATATTTATATGCAAGAGAGGTTTCACAATCACTAAGGCATGAGGTCAGTATAATAGTTATCAAAGTATATTTTATTCTGCTCATAGATTGCTGTTATCAGATGTAGAATCCCATATTTGGGAAAGAAAGAAAGCAAGGGAAGGGCAAATTAGGAAAAGTCAGCTAGTTGAGATTTAAGAATTAACATTTTTAGCCTGGCACAGTGGCTCACACCTATAATCCCAGCATTTTGGGTGGCTGAGTTTGGAGGACTGCTTCAGCCCAGGAGTTCAAGACCAGTCTAGACAACATAGTAAGACCCCATCTCTATAAAAATAGAAAAATTAGCCAGACATGGTGGTACATGGCTGTAGTCTCAGCTACTTGGGAGGTTGAGGCAGGAGGATGGATTAAGCCCAGGAGGGTGGAGGCTGTAGTGAGCAGTGATCATGCCATTGCACCGCAGCCTGGGTGAGAAAGCAAGACCCTACCTCTAAAAAAACAAATAAACACATATATTTCCTTAAACATTTTATTTTTTAAAAGTTTATTTTCTTTGAATATTGCCTCCTGTGTATCTCACAAGGAAGGCCTATTTCCTTATAAAGTTATCTGGTGGGCCTAAAAATGAAGAGCTTTCTAAAAGTCCTTCACAATTAGTACGTTAACATTTTTATTGTGCTATGTATAATTTATGTAACCACAATCAGAATTCAAATGTAAAAGTTCTTTCCTTTTTTTCTTTCAGATGGAGTCTTGCTTTGTCACCCAGACTGGAGTGCAGTGGTGTGATCTCAGTTCACTGCAACCTCCACCTCCTGGGTTAAAGCAATCCTCCCATCTCAGCTTCCCGAGTAGCTGAGACTACAGGCATGTGCCACCATGCCCAGCTGTTTTTGTCTTTTTCTTTTAGTAGAGACTGGGTTCACCATGTTAGCCAGGCTGGTCTCAAACTCCTGACCTTAAGTGATCTGCCCGCCTCGGCCTCCCAAAGTGTTGGATTACAGGCGTGAGCCACCATGCCCGGCCAAGCTTTTTCTTTTTAACTTACATATGTATTTCAAAAGGAATGGAAGAACTTGACCAAATAACGAGAAAATACCCAGCACAGTAATATCTACTAAGTTTAATTACTTTTTCTCAAACTGCCACCTCTTCCC
>NW_016874632.1:0-1287 GCF_001698545.2 Rhinopithecus bieti
AACCCTGTCTCTACTAAAATACAAAAAAAAAAAAAAAAAAAATTAGCCGAGTGTGGTGGCAGGCACCTGTAGTCCCAGTTACTTGGGAGGCTGAGACAGGAGAATCACTTGAAGCTGGGAGGTGTAGGTTACAGTGAGCCAAGATCGCACCACTGACTCCAGCCTGGGTGACAGAGTGAGACTCCGTCTCAAAAAAAAAAAAAAAAGCCTTAAATGGATTATACTGGTTGAAGTAATTTCAGTGTATCCCAGAGCAAAGCCCAGCAATATTTAAAGGATTGCCAACAAAATCCAGCCACCAACAATATAAAATTTATAATGTCAGATATTCAATCAAATCTACCAGGCATTTAAAAAAAGAAAGATAACCTGATCCATTACCAAAAGATGAGTCAATCAATAGAAACAGACTCTAGGAGAGGAACAGGAAAACATAAAGAAGGTGTAAAAGAAAGAAATAGAACGTATTTTCAAAGACCAAATCATACTTCTACAGATTAAAAAAATACAGTATTCAAAATGTTTAATTGACTGCAGTTAGCATACTGGACAATGCATTAAAATTATCAGTAAACGTGAAGAAATAGCAATATAAATTATTCAAATCAAACACAAAAAAATCAGTGGTGGGCTGACATGGCCTGTCCAGGTTTATGATTGTTAAATATTAGGGAATTTTGTAAATTGGTTGTTAAACCATTAGTAACTTAAAATTGGCTATTTATATGAATACTTACGTCATGGAAGTTGGTAAACACTGGACTAGGTGTTTTGTTTGTACTACCCTATCCTCGCTGGAGAGTTTATTTAATAGCATACCACTAAAAAAGGCCTTTGGAATAGGAGTTGGAGAGAAGGAAGAAGAGAACACCAATGACCTATAGGACAATATTAGGCATTTTAACTTACGTGTACTTGAAACCTGAGGAATGGGGACAGAATACATTGGAAGAAATAATGACTAAAAACTTTGTAGACTGTGTGGAAACAAAATACCCACAGATCAGGAAAGCTCAACAGGTCATAAACAGAAGAAATATGAACAAAATCATACTACAGTTGCTGAAAATGAAGGAAAATTGAAAATCTTAAAAGCAGCCAGAGAAAATAAAGACTTTTTATGTGGGAGAATAATGCCAACAGACTTCTCATCAGAAACGATTCTAGCTAAAAGACAATGGAACAATATTTCAAAATACTGAATAAAAAAAATTGTCAACCTAAAATTCTCTGTCCTCAAAAGTTTCTATTTCACCTTCATTTTTGCAAGGAGACATATCTTGCAAA
>NW_016874633.1:0-1289 GCF_001698545.2 Rhinopithecus bieti
AATGCAATCGAATATATCTGTATTAGTCACAGTCCAGTCAGGAAAACAACCATTCTAGATATTCCAAAAAGAGGCAATACAATACGGGGAATTGTTTGCCGTGATAAAATATTTTACAAGTGTCATCTTGACCGAGTTTTGAAGCCATGGCTAAAAATTCGTAATTCCCCGTCACAGGCAGTTTGCCAACTATTTCCCTTATCAGGCAGTAACACGCCTGGGTTACAATATGCACAGATTCAGGGCCAGAGACCCCGGGTACTTTTCAGCTCAGGAATGGCCCTTTCTTGTTTGGTCACAGAATTGTCAAAATACCCAAACTCCAGGAAGCCCTAAAACCTCCTTTGCATTACAAAAAACACCTCAACACTTCCAGCTTGCTGTTACTCTTCCTGGTGCAACTCCCGTGTGGCCCTGTGTGGCAGCCTTCTCTCCTTTGGAGAAGTAACAGAGAGTTCTGCCTTTCACCCAGCCCAGCGTCACTGTGTCCTGTCTCACCAACGGAGACCTCTTCAGGCTTTTCTGAAGATTGTGTCAAAGGTGGAGAAGGAAGGTCCTGCCCCTCCCAAAGCCCAGGGTAAGGCAAAGGACTTGAAGGCGAAGAAGGCAGTGCTGAAAGGCATCCACAGCCACAGTGAAAAAGAAGATCCTCAAGTCACCCAGCTTCTAGCAGCCCAAGACACTGCAGCTCCCGAGGCAGCCCAAGTCTCCTCGGCAGAGCACGCCGAGGGGAAGCAAGCTTGACCACTGAACCGTCAGCGTGTTCCACAGGCCCCCTTAGTCGGCCCAGAAGATGGAAGACAACAGCACACTGTGTTATTGTGGGTGTTAAAGCCTGCGTTGCGGCTCAGAAAACAATATGCCCAGCCTGCGTGGTGGCTTGAACCTGTAATCCCAGCACTTTTGGAGGCCCAGGCGGGCAGATTGCTTAAGCTCAGGAGTTGGAGCCCTGCCTGGGCAATATAGTAAGACCCCCATTTCTACAAAAAATACAAATTAAAAAAAAGTTAGCCAGTATAGTGTCGCGCTCCTGGAGGCCCAGCTACTCAGGAGGCTGAGGCAAGAGAATTGCTTGAGCCTGGGAGGTCAAGGCTGCAGTGAGCCGCAAATGCGCCACTGCACTCCAGCCTTGACCCCGTCTTTAAAAAACCAAAAAGTCAGCTAAATATGGGTAGCCGCTACATAATGTGTCCCTAGAAATAAATATGAAACCAGAATGTCCGCAAGTTGACACTGTAGAGTTTCTGTTCCCAGAGAGCTTAAAAATCTTTCTAATGCCGGCCGGGCGC
>NW_016874634.1:0-1384 GCF_001698545.2 Rhinopithecus bieti
ATTTTTTTGTATTTTAAGTAGAGATGGGGTTTCACCATGTTGGCCAGGCTGGCCTTGAACTCCTGACCTCCCGTGATTTGCCTGCCTGGGCCTCCCAGAGTGCTGGGATTACAGGTGTGAGCCACTGCGCCCGGCCTATTCAGCATCTTTTATTGTTCTCTCACTGTCCCCATCTTATAAGCCCCTTGAAGGCAGGTACCTGTATTATTTGTACAATGACTAGTAAGGATAAGAACTTGGGGCTGGGCAATATAGAGAGACAACCACCTCTGGAAAAAAAAAAGCAGCACCCTAGTCCCTGCAGATAAAGCAGATGCGGTCCTGAGGCTGTGAGACCCTGCAGGAAGACAGAAGCATTAGGCTTATTCCCTTACCTCAGAGCTATGTCTTTTTTTATTTTTTGAGACAGAGTCTCGCTCTGTCACCCAGGCTGGAGTGCAATGGTGCGATCTCTGCCCGCTGCAAACTCCGCCTCCCGGGTGCAAGTGATTCTCCTGCCTCAGTCTCCCAGGTGCGTGCCACCATGCCTGGCTAATTTTTGTATTTTTGTAGAGACAGGGTTTCACCATATTGGCCAGACTGGTCTCAAAACTCCTGACCTTGTGGTCCACCCGCCTAGGCCCCCCAAAGTGCTGGGATTACAGGTGTGAGCCACCGCCCGGCAGAGCTATGTCTTTTAAAAACACTTCCCTGATTTGGCATTTCAGAGGTGAGATTACAAATGCCTTAAGAGTTAGAATAGGTTATAGGTCTTTTTTTTTTTTTTTTTGAGATGGAGCCTCATTCTGTCACCCAGGTTGGTGCGCAGTAGCACGATCTTGGTTCACTGCAACTTCCACCTCCTGGGTTCAAGTGATTCTCCTGCCTCAGCCTCCCGAGTAGCTGGGACTATAGGCGTGCACCACCACACCCAGCTAATTTTTTTTGGTATTTTTAGTAGAAACAGGGTTTCACCATGTTGGCCAGAATGGTCTCAATCTCCTGACCTCGTGATCTGCTTGTCTCGGCCTCCCAAAGTGCTGGGATTACAGGCATGAGCCACCGCGCCTGGCCTAATTTTTGTATTTTTAGTAGAGACGAGGTTTCACCATGTTGGCTAGGCTGGTCTCAAACTCCTGACTTCAAGTGATCCACCCACCTCGGCCTCCCAAAGTGTTGGGATTACAGGCGTGAGCCACTGTGCCCCGCCAGGTTATAGGTCTTGACAGATGGAGAACACAAGGCCCAGGGAAGTGAATCAGTTTGTTTTAAGTCACAGAGCAGGTTTTAGGTCTGGCTGGGATTGGGAGTATGCCTGGCCCAGGGCTTTGTTCATAATCCAGGGAAGCTGTTTTATTTATTTATTTATTTATTTATTTATTTAGCGACGGAGTCTCGCTCTGTC
>NW_016874635.1:0-333 GCF_001698545.2 Rhinopithecus bieti
AGAGACACAGAGAGAGACACACGGAGACACAGAGACACACACAGAGACAGAGAGAGACAGAGACAGAGAGACAGAGACAGAGAGACAGAGACAGAGAGAGACAGACACACAGACACACACAGACACAGAGAGACACACACACACAGAGACACACAGAGACAGAGACACACAGAGACACAGAGAGAGACACAGAGAGAGACACAGAGAGAGACACAGAGAGAGACACAGAGAGAGAGAGAGACACAGAGAGAGACACAGAGAGAGACACAGAGAGAGACACACAGAGAGAGACACAGAGAGAGACACACAGAGACACACAGAGACACACAGAGA
>NW_016874636.1:0-931 GCF_001698545.2 Rhinopithecus bieti
AAAAAAAAAAAAAAAAAGATTGTTTTATTTATTTATTTGAGACAGGGTCTCAATCAGTTGCCCAGGCTGGAGAGTAGTGGCGCCATCCAGGCTGACTGCAACCTTCACCTCCCAGGCTCAAGCGATCTTCCTGCCTCAGCCTCCCACGTAGCTGCAATTACAGGTGCATGCCACCACACATAGCTAATTTTTGCATTTTTTGTAGAGACAAGGTCTCACCATGTTGCCCAGGCTTGTCTCAAACTCCTGAGCTCAAGTGATCCACCCACCTTGGCCTCCCAAAGTGCTGGAATTACAGATGTGCACCACCATACCCAGCCCAGTTTTAATTTTTAAATGCTAAGTGTTGATAGATACAACTCACATAAATAAAAACTCTCTGGGGTTCTCAGTTACTTTCAAGAGTATAAGAAGGTCATGAGACCAAAGCATCTGAGAATTGTTGCTCTAAGATAACCAAATCTACCCTGGGAGGAAAAGGCTTAGGTTTTAAAGCACAAGTTATTTTCAAATTATACTTTTAGACATTAAACACACATGTGTGCACACACACACGTAGAGAAGTCAGTGAGACTGGTAGAGTGAGGACTTCTGAAAATCCCTCTCTCCATATAAACAATAAACACTGGCAAAAATTGCCAGAAAAGACCAGGTGCACTGGCTCACGCCTGTAATCTCAGCAGTCTGGGAGGCCAAGGTGGGTGGATCACCTGAGGTTGGGAGTTCAAGACCAGCCTGACCAACATGGAGAAACCCCATCTCTACTAAAAATACAAAATTAACCAGGCATGGTGGTGCACGCCTGTAATCTCAGCTACTCGGGAGGCTGAGGCAGGAGAAGCACTTGAACCCAGGATGGGGAGGTTGTGGTGAGCCAAGATCATGCCATTGCACTCTAGCCTGGGCAACAAGAGCGAAACTCCATCTCAAA
>NW_016874637.1:0-2089 GCF_001698545.2 Rhinopithecus bieti
CACTATATGCACTTGCTTTGTTTTACTTTGTCATGTATTTTGAGATTTTCCACATTACATAAAAGCAGTCTCACTATTTTCTTTATTTGTACTTGCTGTATAATGTGACATTGTATGGACATACTTTAATATACTTATTATTAATTATATAAATTACCACAAATTTGTCAAGGGCATAGAAAATAGTATAACACACTTGCAAATGTTTCTTGAATGAGCTGATAATCCACTGATGGAAACATTTAATAAAATAATTTGTAAAATGAGGGTGGTTGAATTATTTTTCATTGTCTGACTCTAAATATATAAAATAGTAGAGATGAGGCTAGGAATATTGGAAAAACACTGCACAGTATCTTTTCTCATCATTGTGATTAGTGAAAATTCATACTTTTCTTAGATTTCTATTTGAATTTAGATCAGGCATTTTATTTTAGACATTCAGATTATATTTTGTTTTAGATTAGATTGTTAATTCTCAATCCTGGCTGCACATTACAGTCACAAGGAAAGCACTGAAAACAATGACAGTGGCCAAGCTTTAACCCAGGTAAACTATGTAAGAATTTATTTTTAAAACAGTACCAATGCCAGGTGTTTTTTGCTTTTTTGGTTATTTTTTTGAGACAGGGTCTCACTCTGTTACCCAGGCTGGAATGCAATGGTGTGATTATTGAGGCTCATTGTAGCCTCAACCTCCTAGGCTCAAGCAATTCTCCTGCCTCAGCCTCGTGAGTAGCTGGGACCACAGGCTCATGCCACCACACTCAGCTAATTTTTAAATTTTTTTAGAGATGGAGGTCTCACTTTGTTGCCCAGCCTGGTCTTGAACTCCTGGCCTCAAGCAGTACTCCTGCCTTGGCCTCCTAAAGTGTTGGGATTACAGGTGTGAGCTACTGCACTGGGTCCAGGTGTTATTTAAAAAAAAAAAAAAAAAAAATTCCAGATGATTTTAATGTGCATCTAGAGTTGAGAATCATTGATTGAGGTTACGTTAGTCAGTATTTGGATCTTAGTACTGGATCAATGTAACTATTATATATGTAATTTATCTTATATACTTTACTATTTAAGTACTCATAATTTTAAGGTGGTGGTAGTAGTTGCAATAGTAGTCATACTTATAGTAGTAATAGTAGTCGTAAGAAAAGTATTGTGAACAAATCCATTAAAAGAATGCCCTACAGATGGAGCAGGATGAAATCATGGCTCAGATACAGAGAACAGAAGTCTTTATCTTATATTTTACAGGACAGTGAATTTAGGAATCAAGCAGAGTGCATAAAGAAAAGGATTATTTGGGACTTGGAATGTCGCTGCTACCTTGATCCTTCTGCAGTGGTCAGGTAAGAAGAGGAAGGAAATATGTCTAACCCACAAAGGCTTGTAGATGGGAAGAAATGTTACTTTTGTTAATTTTATTTATATTTGAGTTAAGGTGATTTTAGATTGAGACTTTCATTTATCACATCTATATATTAGAGTGACGTTGTGTTCATCTGCTAATAACAGAAACAGCTAGTAATGTGGTTTAACCAAGTTGAATGCTTATTCCTCTTTTGTATAAAAGAAGTCTGAGCTGGGCCTGGTGGCTCATGCCTATAGTGCCAGCACTTTGGGAGGCAGGAGGATCTCTTGAAGCCAAGAGTTCAAGACCAGCCTGGGAAACAAAGTAAGACCCTGGCTAACACACACACACACACACACACGCACACAAAATTAGTTTGGTGCAGATACACACCTGTAGTCTTACTACTTGTGAGGCTGAGGTGATAGGATTGCTTGAGCCCAGGAGGTTGAGGCTGCAGTGAGCTGTGATTGAGTCACTGCACTCCAGCCTGGGCAATGGAGTGACACCTTGTCTCTTAAAAAAAAAGTCGACCGGGTGCAATGGCTCACACCTGCAATCCCAGCACTTTGAAAGTCCAAGGCGGGCGGATCATGAGGTCAAGAGATTGAGACCATCCTGGCTAACATGGTGAAACCCCGTCTCTACTAAAAATAGAAAAATTAGCTAGGCATAAATTAGCTGGGCATGGTGGTGCTCACCTGTAGTCCCAGCTACTCGAGAGGCTGAGGCAGGAGACTC
>NW_016874638.1:0-953 GCF_001698545.2 Rhinopithecus bieti
ATCCAGGGCCACGATGGTAAGGGACAGGGGTGTCTCAGGGCCTGGTCCGCGTGTGGGATGTAGGGGTGCACACGTCCCAGAGGCCATGCAGGTGTGAGGCCATGAGCCCAGTCCACGCACAGGAGGTGGAGGGATGGGGAACAGCAAGGACGTCAGGGCCAACCCTGCCCCACCCCGACCCTACCTGGTGCCCCTCACCTGTGGCCTGCCAGCACAGCCTCGCCCCCGCTGGCCAATGTGTCCCCAGTCACCATGCGAAACGTGGACGTTTTCCCTGCTCCGTTCACGCCCAGCAGCCCAAAACACTGCAGGGATGCCCACAGATGGTGCTCAGTGAGGCCCCAGGCCCTGGTTCCAGCACCTCTGATTTCTTTTTTTCTTGAGACCAAGTTTTGCTCTTGTTTACCAGGCTGGAGTGCAGTGGCGCGATCTTGGCTCACTGCAACCTCTGCCTCCCGGGTTCAAGCAGTTCTCCTGCTTCAGCCTCCCAAGTAGCTGGGGCTACAGGCACGCGCCATCACGCCCAGCTAATTTTTGTATTTTTTTTTTTTTAGTAGAGACAGGGTTTGCCATGTTGGCTAGCATGGTCTCGATCTCTTGACTTCATGATCCACCTGCCTCGGCCTCCTAAAGTGCTGGGATTACAGGCGTGAGCCACTGCGCCCGGCCTCTTTTTCTTTTTGTTTTTTTATGAGATGTAGTCTTGCTTTGAAATCGCCCAGGCTGAAGGGCAATGGTGCAATCTCGGCTCACTGCAGCCTCCGTCTCCTGGGTTCAAGCAATTCTCCTGTCTCAGGCTCCGGAGTAGCTGGGACTACAGGTGTGCACCACCAAGCCCAGCTAATTTTTTGTATTTTTTAGTAGAGATGGGGTTTTGGCATGTTGACCAGGCTGGTCTCGAACTCCTGATCTCAAGTGATCCTCCCACCTTGGCCTTCCAAAGTGCTAGGGTT
>NW_016874639.1:0-1667 GCF_001698545.2 Rhinopithecus bieti
ACGGGCAGATCACGAGGTCAGGAAATCGAGACCTTCCTGGCTAACACGGTGAAACCCCATCTCTACTAAAAAATACAAAAAACTAGCCGGGCGAGGTGCCAGGCGCCTGCAGTCCCAGCTACTCGGGAGGCTGAGGCAGGAGAATGGTGTGAACCTGGGAGGCGGAGCTTGCAGTGAGCTTAGATCCGGCCACTGCACTCCAGCCTGGGCGACAGCGCGAGACTCCGTCTCAAAAAAAAAAAAAAAAAAAAAAAATTACCAGTAAATACTTGGAAGCATACTAAACAAAAGTAATTAATTTGTAAAAATAATATTAAGTAAAACAATATGTCACAAAATATAATGTAAAACATGATCCCATTTCTACAAAAGAATATTTATCAACGGGCATATAGGTGTGATTAAATATAACTTAAGTGGCTGGGCACGGTGGTTCATGCTTATAATCCCAGCATATTGGGAGATGGATGTGGGAGGATCACTTCAGTCCAGGAGTTCAAGACCAGCCTAGACAACAGAGGGAGACCATGTCTCTACAAAATATGAAAAAATTAGTTGGGCCTGGTGGTGCACACCTGTGATCCCAGCTATTTGGGAGGCTGAGGTGGGAGGATCACTTGAGCCCAGGAACTCAAGGCTGCAGTGAGTCATGATTGCACCTACAACTAGCCACTGCCCTCCAGCCTGGGCAACATAATGAGATTCCATCTCTAATTTTAAAAATTAAATAGGCCGGACGCTGTGGCCCACGCCTGTAATCCCAGCACTTTGGGAGGCCAAGGCGGGCGGATCATGAAGTCAGAAGATCGAGACCATCCTGGCTAACACAGTGAAAACCCATCTCTACTAAAAATACAAAAAATTAGCCAGGTGTGGTGGTGGGCGCCTGTAGTCCCAGCTACTTGGGAGGCTGAGGCAGGAGAATGGTGTGAATGGTGTGAACCCGGGAGGCGGAGCTTGCAGTGAGCCAGATTGCGCCACTGCACTCCAGCCTGGGTGAGAGTGAGACTCCATCTCAAAAAAAAAAAAAAAAAAAAAAAAATTAAATAAATATAAGCTAACACATACGGAGAAAAATATGAAGAATAGGCACTGATAAATTAATAGAAAATATTTTGGTATCATCATGGGCAGAAGATGGGGACAGACTAGAGGGACAAAATATTTCAGCTTCTAAGTATACATTTCTATATTGTTTGATACATGTTAAACAAAAATTTTAGTTGGCAATCTGGCAAAATATTGAGATAAAGTTTTGTAAAGCTGAGCCATAAAATAATGGTGTAGAAATAAATTTGCTTAGGATACACTGACTTAGAAATATGTTCATACACTGTTGCAAAAAACAGCACATTAAAATATTTCTTTGATAATAATTCAGTGTGTGCACATAGTGGGATATAGAGAGTACTTTTATTTTATAAGTGTGCATATCTATAGTGTTTTACATGTGCCAACTATTGAAGATAATGTTGCAAGCCTAATAAAATTGTGAAATGATTACAAATGTAATGCTCATATATTTATTGCTTTGGAAGCAGATTGAAACAATTTACTTGACAGTTTCTCTCTCTCTCTCTCTCTCTCTCTCTCTCTCTCTGTGTGTGTGTGTGTGTTTGTGTGTGTGTGAGATGTGTATGTGCGTGTGTGTATGTGTGTTTCTTTTG
>NW_016874640.1:0-930 GCF_001698545.2 Rhinopithecus bieti
CTCCCCCTCCCCCTGCGCGCTCTCAGTCTCCCTCCCTCTTTCTCCTCTAGGCTGTCCAGTAGCCTCGCAGCAGCGAGCCGCGAGCACCCTGCTCCAGTCCCGGCTTGGAATTGAACTGTGTGAGCACGGGTCCTGGAACCCGGGTCCAGAACCGGCGAGCCCGGGTCTGAGCCCAGAGCTCAGCGGTCAGCCTCGTAGGCCCTGACTCGGAACCGAGAAGCGCTGAGCGTGGAGCCGGAGAGCCGGAGAGCAGGGCGGGCCGGCCGGCTGCGCGTCGGACTAGTGGCGGAGCAGGACCGCGGAAGGCAGGGAGACGGCCGCAAACCCAGGGCAGAGGGCAGAGGGCAGAGAGCGGCCTGGCTCGGTGGAGAGGGCGCCGCCCGGCCGGAACCAAGCTCGCCGCCCGGGACAGCGGCCCCCCGTGGGGCGCGGACCCAGGGTGGCCGTGGGTCCACAGCGACTCCCCGGCCGACGGCGGGGGGCGTGCCCCCTCCCAGCCCAGCCTCCCCAACCCGGCCCGCCCGCGGCGTCGCGGGGGCATGTGAGCGGGAAGCCTAGGCTGCCAGCCGCGAGGACCGCACGGAGTTGGAGCAGGAGCGCGGAGCCGCGAGCCCCGAGCCCCGAGCCCCGCGCCTGGCTGAGTAGTAAGTGCACCCCTCCGCGCCATGATCGCGCCGTCGCGCCCATCTCCCCAGCCCGCTGAAGTTTGACACTTGCGCCCCTACGTTTCTGGGCACCCACCGGCTGTCTTCCCTGCGAGTTTCCACCCTGTGCAAAGTTTTTCGAGGAGGGACTGACCCTCACCTACCCCCAACAACGCTAGGCAGTGGCGGCTCCTCCCTGGCCGACTTGGGTCCTTATGGAGAGGGGTGGCAGCCTGTAAGGCAGTGCGTGGCTGTGTGTGTGTGTGTGTGTGTGTGTGTGTGTGTG
>NW_016874641.1:0-931 GCF_001698545.2 Rhinopithecus bieti
GAGATGGAGTTTTACTCTGTCACCCAGGCTGGAGTGCAGTGGCATGATCACTGCAACCTCTGCATGCCAGGTTCAAGCGATTCTCCTGTCTCAGCCTCCCAAGTAACTGGGATTTCAAGTACCATCCACGATGCCCGACTAGTTTTTGTATTTTTAGTAGAGACAGGGTTTCACCATGTTGAATAGGCTGGTCTCGCACTCTTGACCTCAGGTGATCCACCCACCTCAGCCTCCCAAAGTGTTGGGATTACAGGTGTGAGCCACTGCACCCGGCCTCCATGCATACCTTTTAAAATTACTAGTGCCCTCCTCTTTCCCATCATCCTCAACCCTCCCCATGCAACTATAAGTTTCTTTTCCTTCCCCGTGTCTCCTAAGCTGCTCTTGATATCACAGCTTCTTTAGTTAGCTGGTGTTCTCAGGGAGTGGGACTGTTCTTCATCTTCCTTCATGGTCTCTGGTCTCTACTTGCTCACCCTCTCTGTGTACCTCTCTCCCTGCCTTTTTGCTTTCTATGTGTTCTGTTTTGAAATTCCAGACTTTGGTTATGGTCATGATACAGTGGAGCAATTATTTTTCTGTAACAGTAACATTTCTTTTAATAACCTTTCATGTATCTGGTCTTTAAATACTTCACTTCTTTGTTGATATCTTGTAAATAACTTTTCCCTTTTCATGTTCAATCTCTTCTCTGAAGAAATTAGAATAAACTCTTCTGTTTTGAAGTAGCCTCCCTCTTCCCTCTTTACATGAGAACTACAATCGTGGAGACCTATGAGTCCCAAAATAGACTTGGCTCTTTTCTCCCAGGGAACCTTCAAACTTACATGGAACCACAATCTGTGGTTGGTTGCCCAGTTTGTAGAGTTCTCTGAGTTAGCACATAAATTAGATTTCCTCCAGTAGCTCCATGATTTAGCAAACAAACAAA
>NW_016874642.1:0-928 GCF_001698545.2 Rhinopithecus bieti
TTTTTATTTAAAAAAATTTAAAGAAGGGTCTCACTATGTTGCCTAAGCTGGTCTCAAACTTCTGGCCTCAAGCAATCCCCTGCCTCACCCCCTAAAGTGCTGGGATTATAGGTGTGAGCCACCATGCCCAGCCTCTTTCTATTTTTTTAAGCTACTGAGGTTTCAGGGTTGATTTGTGACTGCAACATAGCCTAGCCACTTCTCTCACACAAAGCTGCCTCAGAAAAGCGAGGGTACCAAAAACAGATATTTCAGGAATTCATGTGATATTAGATAAAATCATACTAAGTTGTTGTTTTTGTAGGCAAAAAATGGTCAGATATGGACAGTTCATTTGTGTGACCTCTAACTGCACATATTTGCAGAATCTCACAGTTGGAACAGACTTTGGCAACCAAGAAGTCCTACCATCCATAGTTTATAGATAATACATCTGAGACCCTTTCAGATTAAATGATTTATCAAAAGTCCAAAAACATGGACTTTTAGTGGAAGAATTGGACCCCAAATCAGAAATTACATTTCATTTGGGGAAGGCAAGTTAGCAGTATTTATTTAAAAGTATATATCTGGCCAGCACGGTGGCTCACACGTGTAATCCCAGCACTTTAGGAGGTTGAGGTGGAGGATTGCTTGAACTTAGGAGTTTGAGACCAGCTGGGGCAACACAGTGAGACTCTCTCTCTACACTAATTAAAAAATTAGCTGGGCATGGTGGTGCATGCCTGTAGTCCCAGCTAATTGGGATGCTAAGGAGGGAGAACAGGTTGGTTGGGGAGGTCAAGCTTGCAGTGAACCAATAATGCACTACTCCCCTCCAGCCTGGGCAACAGAGGGAGATTCTGTTTAAAAAAAAAAAAAAAGATCATGGTCGGAGGGGCGGAGCAAGATGGTCGAATAGGAACAGCTCCAGTCTCCAACTCCCAGC
>NW_016874643.1:0-1622 GCF_001698545.2 Rhinopithecus bieti
TCAAAATTTTCTCCCCTTCTGTAGATTGCCTGTTTACTCTGATGATGGTTTCTTTGGCTGTGCAGAAGCTCTTTAGTTTAATTAGATCCCATTAGCCAAATTTGGCTTTTTTTTTTTAATATAAATTCATGGTAGCACTTTATCTAATTGTAAGTAAAAGTAGAAAATCATAGCACATATTGTTGAGAAACAAAAATGATTCAGGACTATTTTATTATAAAGTACTAATTTTCAAAATTAGATATGACTGTTGCCATATGTTTAATAACAGCACATAAAATTAGAGTGATCTTTAGTTCATCTTTTTTTTCCTGGACATGAAGAAAGTCATAGCATAGAGAAAGCATGATATTGCCCTAAGTTTCCATGAATTTTCTTAAGGAGCATTTTAACTACAGTTATGGTAAGAAATATTTGAGAGCATGGGACTATCTTATAATATAAATACTTTCAATAGTCCTATACAATTTTCCCATTAAAATACATGGAATCAACGTAGAGACAACATACATGGAATCAACATGTATATTGTTTTATACTTCATATTAAATATTATACATATGCACATATTTTGAATAACAAAATTCTGTTGGCACCAAAGAACCAAGGAGAAAATATGACACCACCAGAGAGAAAATGTTTATAGGAGCACTTTGAATGCTGTTAACAGTTAAAGACAAAAACAAAACCAAAAAACAAAAACAAAAGTAGAACATGACAAATACAATGTTTATGATGTACATGCTACTTTGGTATATTAAAATTTTAAAAAATAAATAGTTCTACTCCCCACCAATACAAAGAAACAAGATTAAAAACTCTCCTTCAATGGAAAATTTTAACAGGAAGAAAGACAGTGGAATGAGGATTTAATTTTGTTTTGCCAGATAGAAAATTTACTTCTTTAAGTTTTTAATTTATGTCATCACATGCTTTGTTATATTAAATAAAACATTATTTAAAGTAGGCACAGTAACAGTGACTGAGATAAATATGTAGGTATTGAATTCTGCCAGGTAGAGTTATTTTGTTATGGCTGGTTATCAGAATAGCAATAAATTCTTAGGCACAAAACTTCTACCTATGTAAGAGGAGACTGTGAAATACAAAACATTTAAGTATTGCAGTGGAGAAACTGCCTTTAAAAAATAAAAGAAGAGCATAGAGGTTAGAGAACTGTTGATTAATGAAACCCAAACTCACAATATATGTTTCTACAAGAATAGTCCTTCTAGGGGAAATATTGTTTGAGGTCTCAAAGAAAGCCATGCACAATTTGTGAATTACTGTGGGGGAAAGAAAGTGAAAAACCTGTATGATATAAGCACTTAAGTGAAAACGTAAAACGTGGTTCGAGGCAGCTCTAGCTACCACAGGGACTACTAAGATTAGCACTGGCCCTGACACTTTGTGGTCCATTGGGCTTGGAAGTAAGAATTTATCTTAAACGATCACCTTCAGCTTCAGTTATCTTACTTCTATGGTTTATACATCAAAATAAATGATCCTATGTAGGCACATGGGACTCAGTGTGAACTGTTTTCAAGTCAGCCAGCAACTGAGCAACTTTGATTTCTGTTTTACAGAAGACTCTGATGGGAAGTTTGTACTTTTTTTTTTTT
>NW_016874644.1:0-2092 GCF_001698545.2 Rhinopithecus bieti
AAAAAAAAAAGGTTTCCCTACCTCAAGGTCTAAATTATACATTATAAAATATACTCATCCATAGAAACTAAGAGTTTTAAAACTTTGATATTTTCAGAGAGCCCAGGAGGATAAAAAATATATAAATAAAAAAATGCAACTTTGAGCTGGGTGTGGTGGCTCACACCTATAATCCCAGTACTTCGGAAGGCTGAGGCGGATGGATCACTTGAGATCGGGAGTTCAAGACCAGCCTGGCCAGCATGGCAAAACTCCATCTCTACTGAAAATATAAAAATTAGCCAGGCATGGTGGCACACACCTGTAGTCCCAGCTACTCAGGAGACTGAGGCACGAGAATCGCTTGAACCTGGGAGGTGGAGGTTGCAGTGAGCCCAGATCACACCACTGCCCTCCAGCCTGGGTGACAGAATGAGACCCTGTCTCAAAAAATAAAATAAAACTTTGATATTTTGAGTCATTAATCTACCTGGAGTTAAATTTTGCATATGTGTAGGGTAGGGGTCCAATTTTAAATTTTTCTATATGGATAAACATTGTTTTCAAGCTCTGTGGAACACCCTCTACTAAGTTGATCTAACATGCTCCCTGTGTTATTGTGCAATTTGAGTCCTTTAAGCAGAAGATCACAAGAAATTAGATGTGCAAGAGATGGACTGAAGGAAAATCTTGTAAAAAAATGAAAGGAGGAGGGAAATGGAATAGTCAGGATGCCCGTAGTTCAGGTTGGACACCTGTGAAAAGAGAGAAGGCAGGAAGGAGGGCTGAATGGGAATTGTCTCAGACTTGGTGCGGCTTTGAGAAAGCCGTGGCTAGCCCAGTGGGGAGCCCAGAGCAAAGACTGCCCCCTAGAGGAGTCCCACGGATTCTAGCTCCAGTACCTCCACAATATCAGTCATTGGCTGAAAGCAGTTCTGGGAGAGCCTGCTCTGGGAGAGTAGTCACCTGAATACTGCCATGGACATGAAGACACAGCACTTGGAGGCTGTCCACTAACTACACTCCTTGCAACAGGTTCTCTTGGAGGGAGGTCTGAGCAGCACAGCTTCATGGCCATGAGGGATACCAGAGATTCATATATACTGAGTTTATTATTATTATGGACTCTGTTCTACTTCATTGGCCAACTTGTCTATGCCTGTTCCAATACCAAACTATAGCTTCATAATAAGTTCTCATCCTGGTAGGGTATGTCTCCTTCTTGCGCTTCTTTAGAAGTGTCCTGGCTATTCTTGGTCCCTCACTCTTCCATATATATTCAGGAGTTTTAA
Organism: Rhinopithecus bieti; assembly: GCF_001698545.2. Taxonomy (NCBI): domain Eukaryota; kingdom Metazoa; phylum Chordata; class Mammalia; order Primates; family Cercopithecidae; genus Rhinopithecus; species Rhinopithecus bieti. Next base: position 1,272 of record NW_016874644.1, read on the forward strand.
GCAGAGGAGTGATATCAGATCTGTATAGTAGCAGGATAGCTCAAGCATTAGTGTGGGGTATTATAGGAATGAAAGATAGCAGGCTGAGAGAACTTCTGGGAGATTATTTCAACTGTCCAAGTAAGAGAAAAGGAGGTATATATTGAGTGGATTTAGGCAGTATCAGTGAGAAGAGTCTGAATATTATGGATACAAGAGGACAGGGCAGAAGGATGAGAGAAAGGGGAAACTGAGATAACTCCCATGTTTGTTTGAGATGGAGTTTCACTCTGTTGCCCGGGCTGTACTATAGTAGTGTGATCTCAGCTCACTGCAGCCTCTGCCTCCCAGGTTCCAGCAATTCTCCTGCCTCAGCCTCCCTGGTAGCTGGGATTACAGGCACACACCACCACACCTAGCTTTTTTTTTTTTTTTTTTCTATTTTTAGTAGAGATGGGGTTGCACCATATTGGCCAGGTTGGTCTCAAACTCCTGAACTCAAGTGATCTGCCTGCCTTGGCCTCCCAAAGTGTTGGGATTACAGGCGTGAGCCACTGCACCTGGCCAACACCCATGTTAATGGCTTGGCTGGCTGTCCAGACTGGGGCTTTTTTTTTTTTTTTTTGAGATGGTGTCTTGCTCTGTCACCCAAGCTAGAGTGCAGTGGCGCGATCTGGGCTCACTGCAAGCTCCACCTCCCAGATTCAAGTGGTTCTCTTGCCTCAGCCTCCTGAGTAGCTGGGATTCCAGGTGCGTGCCACCATGCCCGGCTAATATTTTGTGTTTTAGTTTCACCATGTTGGTCAGTCTGGTCTCGATCTCCTGACCTCTTGATCTGCCCA
>NW_016874645.1:0-924 GCF_001698545.2 Rhinopithecus bieti
TGCCAATGTAAATGTTTAAACAAATAAGCCCTAATGAAGTATATGGGGGTTGGATTATATGTGTCTCCACATGTTGGTGCAGAATTCTTTTAAATGCTTTTACAAATGGGGTTTTGAAAACAGTTCTTTAGTTGGTTAATGTAAATAATACCATTAAAGGTAGGCAGGTTAAAAAAATTTTGAAGAAGATAGATTAAATAGGCATGAAAAAAGTTTTGGGGATGGATCATTGATGGAGCTTTTCTTTTACAACTTTACTTTTTTTTACTTCTTTTTTTAAAAAAAGTGAGGCATTTACCTCAATTTGTAGAATTTATGAGTTTAAAAAGTCAGTTCTGTGAAAGGCAGCATTCTCCTGATCCCACCCCATTTTCCTTCTCTAAAGGCAACCACTTTCAATTGAGTTTTCTTTTGTTAATCAAAATTTTGTTTTAGAGACAGAGTCTTGCTCTACTGGTCTTAAACTCCTGCGCTCAAGTGATCCTCCTGCCTCAGCCTCCCAGGTAGCTGGGACTTTAGGCATGGGCCACCTCAACCAGCTTCAATTGAGTTTTTATGTTTTTTTTCAGATGGAGTCTTGCTCTGTCACCCACGTGGGAGTGCAATGGCACGATCTCGGCTCACTGCACCTCTACCTCCCAGGTTCAAGCCATTCTCCTGCCTCAGCCTCCCAAGTAGCTGGAATTGCAGGCGTGTGCCACCACACCTGGCTAATTTTTGTATTTTTAGTAGAGGCGGGGTTTCACCATGTTGGCCAGGCTGGCCTCAAACTCCTGACCTCACGTGATCTGCCCACCTTGGCCTCCCAAAGTGCTGGAATTACAGGTGTGAGTCACCGTGCCCGGCCAGGTTTCTCTCTCTGTCTCCGTCTCTGTCTTTGTCTCTCTCTCTCTCTCTCCATATATATATATATATATATATATA
>NW_016874646.1:0-333 GCF_001698545.2 Rhinopithecus bieti
TGGAAATACATATCAAAACTGCAACAGTAAAATCATATTGCAGAGTGCGATGACTCACGTCTGTAATCCCAGCACTTTGGGAGGCCGGCGGGCGAATCACGAGGTCAGGAGTTGGAGACCAGCCTGGCCAAGATGGTGAAATCCCATCTCTACTAAAAATACAAAAATTAGCCAGGCATGGTGGCGTGCGTCTGTAGTCCCAGCTACTCGGGAGGCTGAGACAGAAGAATCGCTTGAACCCGGGAGGCGGAGGTTGCAGTGAGCTGAGACTGGGCCACTGCACTCCAGCCTGGCCAACAGAGTGAGACCTCGTCTTAAAAAAAAAACCAAAAA
>NW_016874647.1:0-1042 GCF_001698545.2 Rhinopithecus bieti
CTCTGCAAACTGATGTTACCCTGTGTTTCCATCACCTTTCCTGAAATTCCAAGATTTTGAAAGAACACAATACAGATGGGTGCCACTTTCTTTTCATTTTGCAACCATCCCTTCTGAACACTTTAATCCCAAACAGAAAACACACCCGTTTAGCATTCAGTTAGATCAGTGGACTTGATTTTTCTCAGCATGTCAAGATTTCAGTTTGGAAATCTGTTACAAAGATGTAGGTCTCCACATTTGTGATCCTTGGAGTTCCGCATGACTCGCAAATGCGTAGTAGGTTAGGACTGAATCTGCAGATCTGGTGCCAATGGCCTCGCGCCTCCAGGACGTCCCCAAGGCGGGCTCCAGCGAGGCCTGCTCACAGCACTTCCTTGAGGCTCTGTTTCTCATCTAAGAGGGAGGCACACTGATGAGACCTGCCCTAGGTGTGAGGCTCAGGCCAGGTGACAATGCCAAAGCCCTTAGAACACTACGAGATGCTGAGAAACGGATTGGCGGGCACACGCCCGGGCCCAGGCATGGGAGACGGGCACGCTTACAGTTCAGAGTATTGGAGTTTTTCATGTTTCCAGATGCTTACTCTATTTAGAATAAACGAATGGAGTCTAACTTTCCATCAGCTCATTAGCAGCTGTACAGAAATAACGTTTTATTAGACACAACCAACTAAAGCACTCGGTGCCCAACTGAGATGCCGGAATCGAGCCCGTGAAGCCCGCGGGAGGGAGACACCTGTTGCTGTTGGTTGATACTCCCAGCCTGGGCCCCTATAGCGCCTCAGCTAGAATTGGGGGTGTTATCCAAGTGAAGTGGTTTCATCAGGTGTGACTTTGCCTGCAGGTGGGACTTTGCCTGCAGGTGGGACTTTGCCTGCAGGTTTTGCCTGAATGAAGCGGTATTGCTGCAGCAGTGCAGGTGTTCAACAGTTCTAGGCTGGCGGGGAATAAACCCCCGTCATTTGGCCTGATGGCTTCATCTTACCCTGGGGTTGCTAACCTGCTTTTCAAAATCATCTGTGGAGGAAGGAATGCATTTT
>NW_016874648.1:0-1624 GCF_001698545.2 Rhinopithecus bieti
TAGGTTCACTTCTCTTTAATTTTCACTTGTTTTGGATCTAGTTTGAAGGTAAATATCTAAGAATTGCAGAGTCAGAGCTCATCTCTTTGGGATTTGGACTATGCATAGTTGCATTTAGTAATTCTAATTTCTTTAGGAATTTAGCATGCAGATTCTTTTTTATATCTGGCACTGATTTTTTAAAAAAAACTTTGTACTTCTACTGAACTTTTATTTTTTAATTTTAATGGTTCACATTGGAACAAATGCATATCCTCACACCATCCAACTGTCAAGATGATAATTTATGCTGTTTTGACAGAGTACTCATTTTCTTAGGGAGGGATTATTTTTAGTATTTGTGGAAGAGTTCTCAAGGGAAACGTGAGCCTAGGAATGATCACAAATCCCCTCTTCTCCTTGGGGCCCAGGGATGCTTACTAACTTGACTGGTGTTTTTCTCTGAATCTTTTCAGAAAGTTAGCAGCAATAGACAGAGCATGGTGGCTCACGCCTGTAATCCCAGCACTTTGGGAGGCCGAGGCGGGTAAATGACTGGAGGTCAGGAGTTCGAGACCAGCCTGGCCAACATGGTGAAACTCTGTCTCTGTTAAAAAATAAAAAAATTCGATGGACGTGGTGGTGCGCACCTGTAATCCCAGCTACTTGGGGAGGCTGAGGCAGGAGAAATACTTGAACCCGGGAGACGGAGGTTGCAACAAGCAGAGATCACGCCACTGTACTCCAGCCTGGGTGACAGAGCGAGACACTGTGTCAAGAAAAAAAAAAATAGCAATAACGCTTGCTTTCCCCCTCTTACTAGAACCATGAAGCTTGTGACTTGGGTTTCTTCTCACATCACCATACAGAAGGAAATTAACTTAGAAACCAGAAAAGGAATTTTCTTGGTGGAGTATCAGCTTTCCAAAGTTGTCATTGGCATTATCTCTATTTAAGGACATTAGAATTTGAATTGTATGTGATTCTGTAGACTCTACCACTCCTTATTTGGTATGAGGCAAAGTATAAATAAATAACGTTTCTCCAACGTGACATGTAGAGTTGCTTCAGCCTTGATTTAACGAAAGAGAAAAAAAACAAAATATACTCAGAAAAAACATTCCTTTTCATGAGTGGGTAGCTTATTCTGTTGAGTACAGTGACAAGTCACAGATCATCTTTCATTCATTTTGCTGTCATTCTGGAAATTCTTTATAACTTAATTCTAGTTTTCTGTGTAGTAACCCTGTAGGGACTAGGAATTGGAGTTCAGTTCTGTTTAACCTTCTTCCCAGCCCCCCCACAGTAGCTTTAGCACCTTTACTATTCCTGTAGAGGCTCTGTTGTCTTTGTCTCTTTACTTGGATTCCTCATTTCTTCCTAAGCTACAAAACCTATAGCTTATCATCCTACTTTTAGTAAGTTCCTGATTGTTCCAAAATGTAGAACGGTATTTTTAGATTTATGGAGATGGTTATGGATCCCTTTGAAAATCCAATGAAAAACTAAGGCTGTTCTGCTCTCAAAGATGTGTATTACATACAGAATTTTGTTTATAGTTCTAAGGATTCGTAGCTCGCTCTCTCATAAGAACTCCTGGTATAGGTAGGGATAAGAAAACATCACAGTGGATGTTTTTATCCAC
>NW_016874649.1:0-1043 GCF_001698545.2 Rhinopithecus bieti
TTTTCCTATGGAAACCTTTTATTCTATTTTGTTGATGCTTAAGGAAAACAGCTCTGCCCATAACTCACTGTGGCCTGGAGTTATGACACCAACTTGTATTTGGCCAATTAAGAAAGAGGCCAAACTGCATTCTTCTTAGAAGGTCTATTCAGTTGATAAGTGGCACTTAACTGATGATTTTTTTCATATAACCGTTGCATTGATTATGCCGCAAGAGATAAAGGACAGATGGTAATTTAGGTGAGAACCTCTGAAAAGATTTATCAGTTTTCTGTCCCATTCCAGCCAGACTTTTTGGGAAACCTTGGGGAAAGACTGAAATTCCCCACCAATCTGAGACTGTATGTGAGTTTTTACAACATTAATTGGAAAAAACAAGAATCCCAACATGGCACCCAATAGACCTCCACAGATAAAATCATTGACCAAATGAGCATTGTGAGTTGTCGCGGTAGGCAGATGCTACTTAATGGGACCTTGAAGGCAGGAAAAAAAAAAAAAAGACATTGCTGAGTCCATTCCGGAAAAGAATGGGCACCAACCCTCGATAATACTCTCCAATTCCATGACATTTCAGTGCCTTGAAAGCCTGATACGTGTTGGTAAATTTATCATGATGCTTGTGGTCTTGAAGCAATGTCTGAAGTGAAAATTGCTTCTGTTGTCCCTGCAAGCACTGCTGTCACGCCATGGATTGCAAACTCTGGAGCACTGACATGCTTGTGCAGAAGGCAGGATAAATCCTCATACAGACCAAACGTAAGTGCAAGTGTAGTTGTCTGCTGCATCAATCGGGGAAAGATTCCACGATACAAGTTTCGAAATCCATCCCTTCTCAACTGAAGTGTTGCATCCCGGGTTTTGATGCCATACAGCTGTTGTCGAAAGAGGACCTTCTGAATGGGAAATGTGATTGCGACGTTGTTGAAGGTTGCACAGCAGCCACACAAGTAATGCTTCATTTCACCAAATTTGTAATATGAGGTGACATATCTTGTTTTGAAGATGTTAGTACTGGTGGTCTCTTTCCATGAGCTTCTGGA
>NW_016874650.1:0-1426 GCF_001698545.2 Rhinopithecus bieti
CAAGCTGCCCTCTCTCACTACTCCTATTCAACATAGTATTGGAAGTTCTGGTCAGAGCAATCAGGCAAGAGAAAGAAATAAAGTGTATTCAAATAGAAGGAGAGGAAGTCAAATTGTCTCTGTTTGCAGATGACTTGATTGTATATTTGGAAAACTCCATCATCTCAGCCCAAAATCTCCTTAAGCTGATGAGCAACTTCAGCAAAGTCTCAGGATACGAAATCAATGTGCAAAATCACAAGCATTCCTATACACCAATAATAGACAAGCAGAGAGCCAAATCATGAGTAAACTCCCATTCACAGTTGCTACAAAGAAAATAGAATACCTAGAAATACAACTTACAAGAGACATGAGGGACCTCTTCATGGAGAACTACAAACCACTGCTCAAGGAAATAAGAGAGGACACAAACAAATGCAAAACATTCCATGCTCATGGATAGGAAGAATCAATATCATGAAAACAGCCATACTGCCTAAAGTAATTTATAGATTTAATGCTATTCCCATCAAGCTACCATTGACTTTCTTCACAGAACTTGAATAAACTACTTCAAATTTCATATGAAACCAAAAAAAGAGCCTGTACAGCCAAGACAATCCTAAGCAAAAGAACAAAGCTGGAGGCATCATGCTACCTGACTTCAAACTATACTACAAGGCAATTGTAACCAAAACAGCATGGTAACAGTACCAAAACAAATATACACACCAGTGGAACAGAACAAAGGCCTCAGAAATTACACCACACATCTACAACCATGTGATCTTTGACAAACCTAACAAAAACAAGAAATGGGAAAATGATTCCCTATTTAATAAATGGGGTTGGGAAAACTAGCTAGCCATATGCAGAAAACTGAAACTGGACTCCTTACTTACACCTTATACAAAAATTAACTCCAGATGGACTAAAGACTTAAACATAAAACCTAAAACCATAAAAACTCTAGAAGAAAACCTAGGCAGTACCATTCAGGACATAACCATGGGCAAAGACTTCATGACTAAAACACCAAAAGCAATTGCAACAAAAGCCAAAATTGACAACTGGCCTCTAATTAAACTAAAGAGTTTCTGCACAGCAAAGGAAACTACCATCAGAGTGAACAGGCAACCTACAGAACAGAAGAAAAAGTTTGCAATCTATCCATCTGACAAAGGGCTAATATCCAGAATATACAAAGAACTTAAACAAATTTACAAGAAAAAATCAAACAACCCCATCCAAAAGTAGGCAAAGTGTATGAACAGACACGTCTCAAAAGAAGACATTTATGCAGCCAACAAACATATGAAAAAAAAACTCATCATGACTGGTCATTAGAGAAATGCATATCAAAACCACAACGAGGTACCATCTCATACCACTTAGAATGGCAATCATTAAAAAGTCAGGAAACTACAGATGCTGGAGAGGATGT
>NW_016874651.1:0-333 GCF_001698545.2 Rhinopithecus bieti
GTGTCTTTCAAGTTCTTAACTGTGGTAATAATCATTGCAGTCTCTCTGGGGCTGTGATACTGTTTTTGATCTACTGTATTTCCAGGTAGAGGCAGCTCAAATGGCTTCCATTTGACTTTTCACATTATAGTAACTTCACCCTACAGGTCAGGAAGCAAATGTGCGGTTCTGCCAGCAGTTACCTCTGTCTATGTCAGTAATGAATTCTAGCACAAGAAAATGACTGTAATTTGCCACCTATATTGTATTTCTGGTCCAGATATATTTTTTGAATCTTCTTCCTCTTCTTCTCCTCCTCCTCCTCCTTCTTCTTCTTCTTCTTCCCATTCTTCT
>NW_016874652.1:0-679 GCF_001698545.2 Rhinopithecus bieti
AGCAGCTGACCAGCTCTGATTGCCCGGCACTCCCCAGTGAGATGACCCCAGTACCTCAGTCGAAAATGCAGAAATCACCGGTCTTCTGTGTCGCTCGCGCTGGGAGTTGGAGACTGGAGCTGTTCCTATTCGGCCATCTTGCTCCCCAGCTTCAGTCAGCTATTTTAATGTGAATATTTTATGTAGTCATGGTATATTATAAAAACTAAGAAAGTAACATTGATATAATACTATTAATTAAATAGACATTATTTAGAAACTGGGATTTCCCCAGTTTCTACTAATGTTCTAATTTCTTTTCCAGGATTAAGTACAGGACCCGACATTGCGTTTAGTCATTGTGTCTCTGTATTTCCCCCCATTCTATGATGGTTTCTCAGTCTTTCCTTATATTTCATGATCTTGACACTTTCAAAGAGTAGAGTGTCTCTCAGTTTGGATCTCTCTTATGTCTTCTGATGATCAGATGAGGATTATCACGGGTTTTGTTAAAGACTACCACAGAGATTAAGTGTCCTCATATTGCATCACATCAGGATTACACGACTTTGAAATGACTTACTGCTGGTGATGTTAACTTTATCACCTTGTTATAAAACTTTATAATATTTTGTAATATTATATTATATATTATAATAATATATAGTTATAAAAATATGTATTGTATTAAAATATATTT
>NW_016874653.1:0-1116 GCF_001698545.2 Rhinopithecus bieti
TTTATTTATATGGACAATAATCAAACTTTTAATTATCTTCTCACAGTATTTACAGATCTGTGAGAAGAGTTGCTATCTAAAGCTGGATCTTTATGGAGAAGAGACATGCTCAAATGTAATGAATAATTTTTGTTACATATCAGTATTAACTAAGCTTTGCAAAGTTAATAGGGAACTTTATATCTAAAATGTCAGGAAAGAAAGAGTTTTAAATAGAAGGGACACCTGGAACTCTAAAGAGACTGTAGCTCTAAACCTGTAGCTGAATTCTGCCTTCGATTTTGTGGACCCTTAACTAGGGGCAAATGCATACCACATTCTAAGGGTTTCCCACACACCTCTGGAAGGAAAACAGGAGTGTATTTACAGCTATGATATAACCATTATAGGATTCCTGGCCAACGTGGTGAAATCCCATCTCTACTAAAAATACAGTCAGCCACCTTCAATTTGTAGTAAACAGGTACAAAACCACATCATGGAATGACTTCTGCTTATATAATCCTCTTCTGCAGTGTCTGAATCTTGGCACCTCCTCTCCTTCTCCTAACCACTGCGAAAACAACACCCAGATTAAGACATCAGGGACAACTGAATATCTGAATATCAAGTACTCCATATATAATGATCCATCGAATATGCCTACAATATCACTACTAACCTAGAAGTGTACCAGGAGTTACACCTACAGTATAACAGATTAAAACAGCCTTCTCCAATGTTCATCACTTTGATTGTTAAAAGATTCATTTTCCGCCACTTAAAATCTGCATACTATGATCTGTGTATAAAAAGCTAAAAGATATATCCAATTTCAAATGTAATGTCATGCAAGTGTCTACTGAATGTGTACATATCTTTGTAAGTGTCCCTGAGCAAAATAACTTTCAATTTAACATTCTGTTTCTCTTGGATATAAAAGAGAATAACATAACAAGAACAAATTTGCTTTTAAATTTTCTGCCTTGATAGCAAGTTAAAGTATTTAGAACCAACATCCTCTTAAATGTATAATTTATATAATGGATGAGGCTAGAACAGCATTTTTAAATGTAAATTGTAAAGAACATTGATCCCGTAAGATGTTGAATGAAAAACAAATTGTTAAAATGTGAT
>NW_016874654.1:0-1072 GCF_001698545.2 Rhinopithecus bieti
AAATAAAGGCTGAGAAGAGTCAAGAAAAATTAGATTTATATTTTAAAAGTGACGTTCACTAATTATATTGAGGTGTCCTTCACCCTCTCCTCTCTGGCTTCTAATCAAGCTCCCAGATCTTCACTATTTTAAACCCTGGTGAATGATAATCCTTATGTTGTTCATATTGAGATTTTCATTGTTGTTGTGTATCACCCATATCTCCCTTTTATACTTGAAAATTATTCCACCAAATCTCCACTGAGAAGCACATAAAATGATGTTAAGCTTCATTAGCCACTGGGGAAATGCAGAGCTATGATAAGCTACCTTTACATACTTATTGGAACCTCCCCGCAAAATGATCTAACCATAAGCTCGTGAAGATGGAGAACAATAAGAATTCTCACTCGTTGTTGGTTGGAATGCAAAATGAAATAGCCACTCTGGAAACAGTTTGGCAATTTCTTTCGCAGTTAAACATACATTCGCTGTGTGACTCAGCAATCCCATCATTAGTATATACTGGAGTGAAATGAAAACTAATATTTAAACTACCCATCTATGAAGGCTTATAGCAGCTCTAATTAATAATGCCAAAACTTGTAAACAACAAATGTCCTTCAGTGGGTGAATTGGTAACCTAGTATATGTGTACAATGAAATGCTATAAAGCAATATAACGTAATGAACAATTGATACATGAAACAACTTGCATGAACTTCAAAGACATTATGCAGAGTGAAAGAAGTCAGTATCAAAAAGTTACAAACTATAGGACTCTACTTATATGGCATTCTCAAAAAACCAAAACTACTGGGACAGAGAACAGATCAGTGTTTGCCAGAGATTAAGGGCAAGGAGGAGGGTATCACCATAAAGGGATAGGACGAGATAGTTTTGGGGTTGACAGAACTGTCTATCCTGATTATGGTGGGGGTGCACAAATCTATCCATTTATTAAAATCCATAGGCGTGTACACCAACAGAAACAAATAATCAAATTTACTGTACAGTAATTGGACAGTAATTTGAAAAATAAAGTAATAAAAAATCCTCCCACTCTCTGATAACCTCTTCTGTTTATTTAAAA
>NW_016874655.1:0-502 GCF_001698545.2 Rhinopithecus bieti
GTTTCTCAGAAAGCTTCTTTCTAGTTTTATCTGAGGATACTTCCTTTTCACTATAGGCCTCAATGGGCTCCAAAATATCCCTTTGCAGATTCCACAAAAACAGTGATGGCATAGTGCTCCAGAAAAGAAAGGTGTAACTCTGTGAGGTAAACTAACACAGTTTTCATATGACGAAATTCCCTTTGTCACCATCAGATTCAATGTGATCCAAGATATCCCCTCTCAGATTCCCCAGAAACATAGCTAGTAAACTGTTCCGTGGAAACAGTCGTGTAACTCTGTGGGATGAGTTAGCACAACACAAAGTGGTTTCTCAGCAAGCTTCTTTCTGGTTTTTATATGATATTATTTAATTTGTCACCATAAGCTTGAATGTGCTCTGAAATATCCCATTGTGGATTCCAAGAAAACAGTGTTAGCCAACTGCACAATGAAAAGAACAGTGAAACTCAGTGAGATGACTTCACACATCACAAAGGAGTTTCTAAGAAAGCTTCTTTCT
>NW_016874656.1:0-1429 GCF_001698545.2 Rhinopithecus bieti
TTTTACATTCTTATTCCAGTCTATCATTGATGGACATTTGGATTGGTTCCAAGTCTTTGCTAGTGAGAATAGTGCTGCAACAAACATGCATGTGCATGTGTCTTTTTAGTAGCATGATTTATAATCCTTTGGGTATATACCCAGTAATGGGATCACTGGGTCAAATGGTGAGTATTTCTAGTTCTAGATCCTTGAGGAATTGCCACACTGTCTTCCACAATGGTTGAACTAATTTACACTCCCAACAATGGCGTAAAAGTAAGTGTTCCTATTTCTCTGCATCCTCTCCAGCATCTGTTGTTTCCTGACTTTTTAATGATCGTCATTCTAACTGGTGTGAGATAGTATCTCATTGTGGTTTTGATTTGCATATATTTGATGACCAGTGACGATGAGCATTTTTTCATTTGTCTATCGGCTGCATAAATGTCTTCTTTTGAGAAGTGTCTGTTCATATCCTTTGACCACTTTTTCATGGGGTTGTTTGATTTTTTCTTGTAAATTTGTTTAAGTTCTTTGTAGATTCTGAATATTAGACCTTTGTCAGATGGGTAGATTGTAAATCTTTCTCCCATTCTGTAGGTTACCTGTTCAATCTGATGATAGTTTCTTTTGCTGTGCAGAAGCTCTTTAGTTTAATTAGATCGCATTTGTCTGTTTTGGCTTTTCTTGCCATTACTTTTGGTGTTTCACTCATGAAGTTTTTGCCCATGCGTATGTCATAAATGATATTGCCTAGGTTTTCTTGTAAGGTCTTTAAGGTTTTAGGTCTAACATTTAAGTCTTTAATCCATCTTGAGTTAACTTTTGTATAGGGTGTAAGGAAGGGATTCAGTTTCAGCTTTCAGCCAGTTTTCCCAGCACCATTTATTAAATAGGGAATCCTTTCCCCATTGCTTGTTTTTGTCAGGTTTGTCAAAGATCAGATGGTTGTAGATGTGTGGTGTTATTTCTGAGGCCTCTGTTCTGTTCCATTGGTTTATATATCTGTTTTGGTACCAGTACCATGCTCTTTTGATTACTGCAACCTTGTAGTATAGTTTGAAGTCAGGTAGCCTGATGCCTCCAGGTTTGTTCTTTATGCTTAGGATTGTCTTGGCTATGTGGGCTCCTTTTTTTCTTCCATATGAACTTTAGGGTAGTTTTTTTCCAATTCTGTGAAGAAAGTCATTGGTAGCTTGACGGGGATGGCATTTAATCTGTAAATTACCTTGGGCAGTATGGCCATTCATGATATTGATTCTTTCTATCCATGAGCATGGAATGTTCTTCCATTTGTTTGTGTCTTTTATTTCATTATTTCAGTGGTTTGTAGTTCTCCTTGAAGAAGTTCTTCACATCCCTTGTAAGCTGGATTCCTAAGTATTTTATTCTCTTTGTAGTTATTGTGAATGGGACTTTACTCATGATTTGGCTTTCTGTTTGTCTG
>NW_016874657.1:0-925 GCF_001698545.2 Rhinopithecus bieti
TTTTGAGACGGAGTTTCCTTCTTGTTGCCTGGGCTGGAGTGCAATGGCATGATCTCAGCTCACCGCAACATCTGCCTCCCTGGTTCATGTGATTCTCCTGCCTCATCCTCCCAAGTAGCTGGGATTACAGGCACGTGCCACCATGCTGGCTAACTTTTTTTCGTATTTTTAGTAGAGACAGGGTTTCTCCATGTTGGTCAGGCTGGTCTTGAACTCTTGACCTCAGGTGACCCCCCCCCCCAGCCTCCCAAAGTGCTAGGATTACAGGCATGAGCCACTGTGCCTGGCCTACAGTTATATTCTTTAAGTTATTTTTAAATGTACAATCAAATTATTATTGACTAGTCACTCTGTTGTGCTACTGAATACTAGATCTTATTCATTCTATTTCTTTGTACCCATTAGTCATCTCCCTCCCCACCCCTACCCCACAACTACCCTTTTCAGCCTCTAGTAACCATCATTCTATTCTCTATCTCCATGAGTCCAGTTGTTTATTTATTTATTTATTTATTTATTTATTTTGAGACGGAGTCCTGCTCTGTCGCCCAGGCTGGAGTACACTGGTGGGATCTCTGCTCACTGCAACCTCCACCTCCGGGGTTCAAGTGATTCTCTTTCCAGGAGGCAGAGGTTGCTGTGAGCCGAGATCGGGCCACTGCACTCCAGCCTGGATGACAGAGACTCCATCTCAGAAAATAAAGCAAAAGAAAAGAAATGCTACTGATTTTTTGTATGTTGATTTTGTATCCTGAAACTTTACTGAATTTATTTATCAGTTCTGACAGTTTTTTTTTGGTGTAGTCTTTGGGATCTTCCAAATATAAGATCATATCATCTGCAAACAAGGAAAATTTGACTTCTTCCTTTCCAATTTGTATGTCCTTTATTTCTTTTCTTTCTTTCTTTTTTCTTTTTTTTTTTT
>NW_016874658.1:0-489 GCF_001698545.2 Rhinopithecus bieti
TTTGGAGGAGTTTCTGGGGTGGAGGACAAAGTTCTATTTCTTGATCTGGGTGATGGTAGCAAGGGTTTTGCCTTAAAACAATTTATTAGGGTATGCATTTAACGCCAGAAAAAAAATCCTAAAAATTGTACAGTAAGGAAATGCAATCATAAGTAGACAACTGGCCCAGTAGTTGAAAAAAATGTATTTAATAAAGCAAACACAGAATTAACACCAAATTGTGATTATGCTATGTAAGGAGGGTAAGAGATATGTAAACTAATGTATATGTGCGGTAGCAGAAAAGGCCTGATCCTCATTGGTCTTCATAGGAGATTATGATATGATTTCTTAAATTGATGAAGAAAGAAATAGTAGTATATTTAGAAACATGTCAGTTTCTAACAAGAAATATCTGAAAGAATTGAAAGTGGATGCTTTGGGAGCAAATAAGACTACTGGGTGGCCGGGAGCGGTGGCTCAAGCCTGTAATCCCAGCACTTTGGGAGG
>NW_016874659.1:0-931 GCF_001698545.2 Rhinopithecus bieti
GCCCGGCCCATAATTTTTGTATCTTTGGTAGAGATGGGGTTTCACCATGTTGACCAGGCTGGTCTTGAACTCCTGACCTCAAGTGACTCGCCCACCTCGGCCTCCCAAAGTGTTGGGATTATAGGCGTGAGCCACGGCGCCTGGCATCTCCTTGCCCTTATATTTTAAGAAAGAAAGGATGATTACAGAAGTTACAATTACAAATCTTCCTCGGGCAGACAAGACACTCCCATAATGATAATAGCTAACCCTTAGGACTCTTGTTCTAGGCATTTCAGCATAGTAACTGGTTAAATTCTTACAATCTACTTTCAAAGTAGCTATCTCTAATGTATACACTTGGGGAAACTGAGACATAGAATCCTTATGTAACTTGCGTGAGATCACACAGCTTTTTTTTTTCAGTAGAGATGGGCTTTTGCCTTGTTGCCCAGGCTGGTCTCAAACTGCAGGGCTCAAGTGATCCACCCGCCTCACCCTTCCAAAGTGCTAGGATTATAGGCGTGAGCCACTGCACCCGGTCACACGAATAACTTTTTTTTGAGATGGAGTTTCGCTCTTGTTATCCAGGCTGGAGTGCAATGGCGTGCTGTCGGCTCACCGCAACCTTCGCCTCCCAGGTTCAAGCGATTTTCCTGCCTCAGCCTCCCGAGTAGCTGGGATTACAGGCATGTGCCACCATGCCTGGCTAATTTTTTTTTTTTTTTTTTTTTCTTTTTTGAGATGGAGTCTCGCTCTGTCGCCCAGGCTGGAGTGCAGTGGCCCGATCTCAGCTCCGCCTCCCGGGTTTACGCCATTCTCCTGCCTCAGCCTCCCGAGTAGCTGGGACTACAGGCGCCCGCCACCTTGCCCAGCTAGTTTTTTGTATTTTTTAGTAGAGATAGGGTTTCACCGTGTTAGCCAGGATGGTCTCGATCTCCCGACCTCGTGA
>NW_016874660.1:0-1040 GCF_001698545.2 Rhinopithecus bieti
CACAGAATTGCATGATTCTTTTCATGGATCAGTTTCCTAGCACTATTTTGTGGAATCTGAGAAGGTATATTTTGGATGGCCATGAAGCCTATGTTGACAAAGGAAATATCTTCAGACAAAACCAAAAGAAGCTTACTGAGAAACTTCTTGTGGTGTGTGAATTCATCTCACAGAGTTTCACCTTTCTTTTCATGGAGGAGTTTCTTAACACTGTTTTCGTGGAATCTGCAAAGGGATATTTTGGAGAACATAGAGGTCTACAGTGATAAAGAAAAAACCTTCTGATAAAAGCTAGAAAGAAACTTTCTGAGAAACTCCTTTGTGATACATGAATTCATCTCACAGAGTTACACTATTCTTTTCATTGAGCAGTTTGTCAGCACTGTTTTCTTGGAATCTGCAATGGGAATCTGCAAAGAAGTTTTCTGAGAAACTGCTTTATGATGTGCTAATTCATCTGACGAATTTTCACGATTCTTTTCATGGATCAGTTTTGTAGCACTGTTTTTGAGTAATCTGCGAAGGGATATTTTGGATAGCATTGAAGAATATGGTGACAAAGGAACTATCCTCAGATAAAAAGTAGAAAGAAGCTTTCCGAGAAAGACCTTTGTGATGTGTGAATTCATTTCACAGAGGTACACCTTTCTTTTCAAGGAACAGTTTGTTAACACTGTTTTCATGGGATCTGCAAAGGGATATTTTGGGAGAACATTGAGGCATATAGTGAAATGGAAAATATCCTCAGACAAGAACTAGAAAAAAAAAGTTTTCTGAGAAACGGTTTTGTGATGTGAGAATTCATCCCACAGAGTTACACTGTTCATTTCATTGAGCAGTTTGCTAAAACTGTTTTCTTGGAATCAGCCATGGGATATTTCAGAGCACATTGTAGCTTATGGTGACAAAGGAAATATCCTCGTGTAAAAATTGGAAAGGAGCATTCTGAGAAACTGCTTTATGATGTGTTAATCCATCTCACAGAGTTCACGATTCTTTTCATTGAGGTGTTTGGTAGCACTGTTTTTGCGGAATCGAGA
>NW_016874661.1:0-1042 GCF_001698545.2 Rhinopithecus bieti
CATCAAGTAAATCTATTTTCCTATTCAATTACTTATTGAATGAATAGGCATTTTTCTAATGAGATAGGCATTTGGATCCAATGTTAGCATTTTTTGTTTCTGCAGATTTATTGTGTTTGCAATTTAATATGGATTATAGAAACACACAGAATGATGCTTCCGTATAATTGTTTATTCCATTATGAGAAATTTTGCAAAATTTGATTCCTGAGAAAAAGATAAATTAACAAAACCATTTGCCATCAGTTATCTTTTCCTTTTTTTTTTTTTCTAAACTTGCATTTCAAACAGAAGAGCTCTTTATTGGGTGATGTCCTTAATAATTCCAATCTAAATTCTGATTCCAAAACTTTACTAAGTTTTATTTATTTTAGTGTAGGTGAAAATAAACATATTTTGTATTGTATAAAGTCTGTGTAGTAGCTAAGAGCTTAAGCTTTTGACTCATACAAATCTTTCAAATTTTAGCTGTGTACCTTAATAGGTCTGTGAACTTGGGCAAGTTATTGAAACTTTTAGAGTCTCAATTTCCTCATATGTAAACAGAAGTGACAATAACAGTGCATTTATCATAACATTGCTGTATTAAATGCACTTAGCACAGTTCTTGGCATGTAATAAGAATTCAATAACTGGTAGCTACTATTACTTTAATAACTGATTACATTCTTTGGAAATTGTATTAAGATGACTCCAGCTGCTTAGTGAATCACTGTATTTGTCACCATAGTAATTTGCAGAAACATGAATCTGTATTTCCTTTATATATTTTTAATAGGATTAGGACTTGCAGGAGTTTGCTAGTGTGTATATGATCTTGGCAGCAGGAATCCAAATAGCCTGAGTAGAAAACTATGAATTTTCCCACATTTTTTCAATCACATATGGATAGAGATAATCCCCACTGTTGGCTAAATTGTGGAAGTTTTACGCTTCTTGTATTGGTGGCCTTGCTGGCAACAGTAGTCTACAAATAAAAAA
This sequence comes from Rhinopithecus bieti, assembly GCF_001698545.2. Classification (NCBI taxonomy): domain Eukaryota; kingdom Metazoa; phylum Chordata; class Mammalia; order Primates; family Cercopithecidae; genus Rhinopithecus; species Rhinopithecus bieti. Next base: position 982 of record NW_016874661.1, read on the forward strand.
TGTTCTTTCTTAATAGCTTAAGCAATGTTAACATGATACATTCTCTCTTTTTACCAAATAA
>NW_016874662.1:0-1420 GCF_001698545.2 Rhinopithecus bieti
AGAAGTTGTCTTTAAAAGTGCTTTTCAATGTGTGGATTCATCTCACAGAGTTAAGCCATTCTTTTATTCAGCAGGTTGAAAACACTCATTTTAGAATCTGCAAAGGGGCATTTCAGAGCTTTTGGGACCTATAGAGAAAATGCAAGTAATCCACAATAAAACTAGGAAGAATATATCTGTGAAACCACTAGATGATGTGTAGATTCATCTCACAGAGGTAAAACTTTCCATTGATTCCGCAGGTTGGAAACACTCTTTGTGGAATCCACAAGGGGATGTTTCAGAGCTCATTGAGTCATATAGGAAAAAATCAAATATCCCACAATAAAAACTAGAAAGAAGCTATCTGTGAAAATGCTTTGCTGCATGTGGATTCAACTCACAGAGTTAAACCTTTCTTTTGATTCACCAGATTGAAAACAATCTTTTTGTAGAATCTGCAAAAGGACATTTCAGAGCTCATTAAGACCTACAGAAAAAAAAAAAAAAAAAGAATATCCTACCATGAAAACTAGAAAGAAGCTATCTGTGAAACCACTGTGCGATATGTGGATTTATCTCCCTGATAAACCATTCTTTTGATTCATCAGGTTGGAAACATTCTTTTTGTAGAATCTGTGAGGTGACATTTCAGAGCCCATTGAGGCCTATAGGGCTAAAGCAAATATCCCATGATATAAACTAGAAAGAAGCTATCAGTGAGTCCTCTTTGTGATGTGTGGATTAATCTAACACAGTTAATTTTTTCCTTCAATTCAGCAGGTTGGAAACACTCTTTGTAGAATCCGCAAAGGGACATTATGGAGCTAATCGAGTCCTATAGGAATAAAGAGAATATCCCTTGATAAAAACTATAAAAAAGCTATATGCGAAAGCACTTGCAATGTGTGCAATTGTCTCACAAAGTAAAACTTTTCTTTTGATTCAACAGGTTGGAAACACTTTTGTAGGACCTGCAAAGTCACATTTTGGAGCCTGTTGCAAACTATAGGGAAAACTGCATATCCTGTGATAAAAACTAGAAAGCAGATATCTATGAAACCACTTTGGAATTTGCAGATTCATCTTATAGAGCTAATTTTTTTTTTTTTTTGCTTTCAGCAAGTGGAAACAATCTTTATGTAGAATCAGTGAAGGGATATTTCGGAGTCCATTGAGATCTAAAAGTGAAAATGAATAGCTCGTGATAAAAACTAGAAAGAACTATATGTAAAAATGCTTTGCCATGTGTGGATACTTCTCAAAGGGCTAAATACTTCTTTCAATTCAGCAGGTTGACAAAACACTTTTTTTGTAGAATCTGCAAAGAAACATTTTGAAGTTCATTGAGGCCTATAGGAAAAAATCAAATATCCTGTGATGAAAACTAGAAAGAACCTGTCTAAGCAACTGCTTTACAAAGTGTGGATGATTTTCACAA
>NW_016874663.1:0-1284 GCF_001698545.2 Rhinopithecus bieti
GGGGTTTCGCCGTGTGGCTCAGGCTGGTTTCAAACACCTGGGCTCCAGCGCATCCACATGCCTTAGCTTCCCAAAGCTGCTGTGATTACAGGCATGAGCCACTGCAGCCGGCCTGAGTCAGGAATTTTCCAGAGATCAGCTAGGTCTCCCCAAGGAGTCTTCCAAAGGTGGCAATGGCTGACCTCAAGTGATCCACCTGCCTCAGCCTCCTAAAGTGTTGGGATTACAGGCGTGAGCCACCGCACCCAGCCCTTTTTTTTTTTTTTTTTTTTTTTTTTTTTTTTTTTTTTTGTTTAGAGACAGGGTTCCACTCTGTCGCCCAGGCTCCCAGGCTGGAGTGCACTGGCTCATAGTTCACTGAAGCCTTAACCTCCTGGGCTCAAGTGATCCTCCCGCCTCAGCCTCCCAAGTAGCTGGAACCACAAGCACCCACCATCACATCCAGCTAATTTTAAAATTTTTTGTAGAGATGGGATCTCACTATGTTACCCAGTCTGGTCTCAAACTCCTGGCCTCAAGCGATCCTCCCGCCTCAGCCTCCCGAAGTGCTGGCATTACAGGCATGAGCCACTTTGCCTGGTTCCGAAAATTCAATTGGGATCAGAACTCCAGAAAACCAAGACTGAGAACCACTTTTAGATAACTCGGGAGGCATGAAGCAAATCAGAGAGCAATTAATTGGCTTGATCTCTTCCTCAGCCCATCTCACCCCATTGCTGCTTCTTGAGCAGCCTCACCTCCAGGATCCCCTCATCTGTACTCCCTCCTCTGAATCCCCTGTCCTCCTCATGGCCCTCATGGGACCCCTGGTGATGTGGGTAGCCAGTACCCTTCTCTCCTACACTGACACCCGTAGCTTCCTGTGGTCACTCCCATGTCCTTGTCACGACCCAGCCCTTCTGTCCAAAGCCCCCATTGCCCTCTCAGGGGCTGCCAGGACCAGCCATCCATTGAGAAACTCTCACCTCTCTCTGACTCTGGTGACTTGCACCAAAGCTTTGTAAATCCCATTTTCACCTCTGCTGCACCGGCCACCGCCCCTGCAGTGTCTAAAAAACTGGGCTGGGCATGGCAGCTCACACCTGTAATCCCAGCACTTTGGGAGGCTGAGGCTGGAGGATGGCTTGAACCCAGGAGGTTGAGGCTGCAGTGAGCCACAACTGCACCACTGCACCCCAGCTGCGGTAACAGAGCAAGACCCTGTCTCAAAAAATAAAAAGAGAAAACTGAACTTCAGCCCCAGTGTCTGGCCCATGTAGGGGCATCTTCCCTCCTTTTTTTTTT
>NW_016874664.1:0-503 GCF_001698545.2 Rhinopithecus bieti
TGCTTTGTGATGTGTTAATTCATCTCACAGAGTTAAACGATTCTTTATATGGAACAGATTGGGAGCACTGTTTTTGGAAAATCTGAGAAGAAATATTTTCGATAGAATTGAAGCCTATCGTGACAAAGGAAATATCCTCAGATACAAACTAGAAAGAATCTTTCTGAGAAGCCCTTTGTGATGTATGTATTCATCTCACAGAGTAAGAGCTTTCTTTTCATGGAGCAGTTTGCTAACACTGTTTTCGTGGAATCTGCATAGGGATATTTGTGAGAGCTTTGAGCCATTTAGTGAAAAAGGAAATATCCTCAGATAAAAACTAGAAATATACATTTTGAGAAATTGCTTTGTGATGTGTGAATTCACCTCACAGATTTACACTGTTATTTTCATTCAGCAGTTTGATAACACTGTTTTCTTGGAATACGCACTAGGATATTTGGGAGCGCATTTAAGTCTATTGTGACAAAGGAAATATCCTCAGATCAAAACATAAAGTAGTT
>NW_016874665.1:0-1071 GCF_001698545.2 Rhinopithecus bieti
AGGATGTTTCTTCTCTCACCATAGGCTTCAATGTGGTTCAAAATATCACTTATCAGATTCCACAAAAACAGTGCTGGCAATCGGTTCCATGAAACAGTAGTGTAACTCTGTGAGATGAATTCACATATAACAAAGCAGTTTCTGGAAAAGCTTCTTTCTAGTTTTATCAGAGGATATTTCTGTTGTCAATTCAGACTTCAAAGCAATCAAAATATCCCTTCACAGATTCCACAAAACAGTGCTAGTCAATGGCAACACGAAAGAGTGGTGTAAGTTTGTGAGATGAATTCACAAACCACAAAGCTGTTTCTCAGAAAGGTTCTTTCTGGTTTTTATCTGAGGATATTTCTGTTGCCAACATAGGCTTCAAAGCGATCTAAAATATCTCTTCTCAGATTCCACAAAAACAGTACGAGCAAATGGCTCCATGAAATAGTGGTGTAACTCTGTCAGATAAATTCACACATCACAAAGCAGTTACTCAAAACTTCTTTCTGTATTTTATCTGCGGATATTTCCTTTGTCACCATAGCCTTCAAAGTGATAAAAAAAGTATCCCTTCTCAGATTCCACAAAATCAGTACTAGCCAACGGCTCCATGAAAGAGTAGTGTAACTCTGTGAGATGAATTCACACATCACAAAGCAGTTACTCAGAAAGCTTCTTTCTGGTTTTTATCTGATGTTATTTCCGTTGTCACCATAGGCTTCAATGGGATCCAAACTATCCCTTCTCAGATTCCACGAACACAGTGCTAGCAAAACTCTCCATGAAAGAGTTGTGTAACACTATGAGATAAATTCACACATCACAAAGTAGTTCCTCAGAAAGCTTCTTTCTTCTTTATATCCGAGGATATTTCCTTTTTAAACATGGGCCTCAATGCACTGCTGAATATCTCATTGCAGATTCTGCAAAAACAGTGTTAGCAAATTTCCCAATGAAAGCAATGGTGTAACTCTATGAGATGAATTCACACACCACAAACCAGTTTCTGAGAAGGCTTCTCTCCAGTTTTTATCTGAGGAATTTCATTTCTCATCATATGATTCTATGTTATCGAAAATATCA
>NW_016874666.1:0-492 GCF_001698545.2 Rhinopithecus bieti
TGGGATTGACTTAATACGTCCCACCCCCAGATACGTGTAGGGGACTGAGGGATAACCAGGAAACAGTGGGTGAAGGGGGTTGTTGAATAGGTTGTATAATAAAGGACCAGTCTGGGGGCTGGGCGTGGTGGCTCACACCTGTAATCCCAGCACTTTGGGAGGCCGAGGTGGGCAGATCATGACCTCAGGAGATAGAGACTATTCTGGCTAACACGGTGAAACCCCATCTCTACTAAAAATACAAAAAAAAAAAAAAAAAAATTAGCCAGGCATGGTGGCGGGTGCCTGCAGTCCCAGCTACTTGGGAGGCTGAGGCAGGAGAATGGCGTGAACCTGGGAGGCAGAGTTAGCAGTGAGCGGAGATCGCACCACTGCACTCCAGCCTGGGCGACAGAGTGAAACTCTGTCTCAATATTAATTAATTAATTAATTAAAGGACCAGTCTGTTTGTGCCTAGAGGCAATTCTATTGATTCTCACAATAGAGATGGAA
>NW_016874667.1:0-1043 GCF_001698545.2 Rhinopithecus bieti
CAGATTAAAAGCACAATCGTTATTGAAATCACAGAGCTTCCAAGTGGTTTTGTCCATTTAAATGGGTTACTAGCTGCTAATTTGTCTGCAGCTCCTTCAAGCACTCCAGTTCCTGGCATTAAGGTCAGGTGTGCCTGGGATGCTTTAAATGTTCTTTTAATTTTGCTATATCCAAAGACAAGTTTGCAGAATGTCCTTCTTCTTCTTCTTTTTTTTTTTTTTTTTGAGACGGAGTTTTGCTCTGTCGCCCAGGCTGGAGTGCACTGGCCAGATCTCAGCTCACTGCAAGCTCCGCCTCCCGGGTTTACGCCATTCTCCTGCCTCAGCCTCCCGAGTAGCTGGGACTACAGGTGCCCACCACCTCGCCCGGCTAGTTTTTTGTGTTTTTTAGTAGAGATGGGGGTTTCACCATGTTAGCCAGGATGGTCTCGATCTCCTGACCCCGTGATCCGCCCGTCTCGGCCTCCCAAAGTGCTGGGATCAGAGTGTCCTTCTAATGCTTTTTTATTCTTTCCCAAATTTTGATCTTATTAAGAGCATTTAATAGCATAAATCCTTATGTTTAGCTCCTAGAACGGGCCATATCATTTGAGGTTGAGGTGCCACTATATCGCCATGGTTCCAGATAATAGGAACTTTTGCCATACTTCTTATCATTTTTACCATCTGACAATTTTGTTCAGATCATCTGAACATAGTGTGGCCGTAGCACGCAGACTGAGAGGTGTAATTCAAGGTAAACATCCCCTCAGGGGACCAATTAATAATGATTCCGTAGGACTCATTGTGCAGCACCTCTGCCTGTTCTGCAAAGCAATCTTCCTAAACAAGTATGTTCGTTTTTCTAACTGGATCCAATCCTGTTTACAAGTAGGTTTTTGAGGGTGGTATGCCTCAATTATAGGAGCAGATTTATTATGGTAAGTACTGAGATCAGAAAGCATGTGTAACTGTGTCATAGTGATTGCATCCAGGCATTATTGCCAGACAAGATTGATCAATATACCCAATAAGTATGATTGTTCTCTGTGCCAGCTCCTATT
>NW_016874668.1:0-1438 GCF_001698545.2 Rhinopithecus bieti
TAAAAATATATATATATAATAAATAGAAAATTTTAAAATAGAAAAAGCCTTATAGAATATGGATATATAGAAAGAAAATATTGTTGTACAGCTATAAAATATGTTCATGTTTTAAGCTAAGCGTTATTAGCAAAGAGTAAAAATGTTAAAAAAGATTAAAAGTTTATAAAGTAAAACTGTTACAGTAAACTAAGGTTAATTTATTACTAAAGAAAGAAACAACATATTTGATTTAGCTCAAATGTTCAGTGTTTATAAAGTTTACAGTAGTGTACAGTAATGACCTGGGCTTTCCCACTCACTGCTCACTCACTGACTCACCCAGAGCTATTTCCAGTCCTGCAAGCTTCATTTGTAGTGAATGCTCTATATAAATGTAACATTTTTTACTCCTTTATGCTGTATTTTTATTGTATCTTTCCTATGTTTCCATATGTTCAGCTACACAAACATTTGTCATTACGTTATAATTGCACTTAGTATTCAGTAAAGTAACATGCTGTACAGGTTCGTAGCTTGGGAGCAAATTAGGCTCTGCCATATGGCTTAGGTGTCTGTATCCATCTAGGTTTGTCCAAGTAGACTTTATGATGTTCACACAACTATAAAATCACCTAGGGACACATTTTTAAGAATGTATTCTGTCATTAAAGGACACATACTGTAATTACTTCAGTCTTCCACTTAGTTATTCATCTTACCAAACTTTATAGAAATGAAATTCAATTTAAAATTTGTAAATTAATCACTTCTTATTTGCATTGTCAACAGTATTTGCTAACAAGCACTACCTGCCTTGAGATCACAGTAAAGCTTACATACTTTGTATGACACTTTGCAGAGCCAAGAGTGCCTTAGGAGCATTTATTCTTAATCTGAGGGTATTATATGCCCTAGTGGAAAACAAAACAAAGCAAAAGAGTATCCTTAACATTCTGCACTTCATAGTTAACATTTTTTTCTTTGTTCAAATCAACAGATTCTAAAAGGCAATTGTTGTGAGATTAAGGTTAATTATATTGACTTTCTAGTAACCATTGTCATACTCTCCCACAGAACCATACAGTAGATTTTCTAATGGGCGCAAAGGTGATTACGGTCTGCACTACTTCCAGTATTAGAAAGAACATTCTTACCATCCCATCTGTACTTGTTTTAAAATACAGTCTTTCTCATTAACTCTGATCAAAGTTAAACATGCCATGATAGTTCCACTAATTTTACTCAAAAATAACATAAATAATTGCCATGTTGTTGATAGTCTTTAATAATTTGTGAAAGGAAATTTTCTTGGGAGTATTCTAATTTTAGAAAGTGATTTGTCCATTTTCCCTTCTGTATAATAGAGCAAGACTATGAGGCTCGTAAGATAGAATGCACATTTTAAATAATCTTGATTGACATGGGTATGTCAATATATAAATTAAGTCATAATAAT
>NW_016874669.1:0-1116 GCF_001698545.2 Rhinopithecus bieti
CAGCTCACTGCAACCTCCGCCTCCTGGGTTCAAGCAATTCTCCTGCCTCAGCCTTCAGAGTTGCTGGGATTACAGGCATGCACCACCATGCCTGGCAAATTTTTGTATTTTTTAAGTAGAGACAGGGTTTCACCATGTTGGCCAGGCAGTCTCAAACTCCTGACCTAAAGTGATCTGCCTGCCTCGGCCTCCCAAAATGCTGGGATTACAGAAGTGAGCCATCATGCCCAGCCAAGTCAGGGCTTTTATAGCTAAGATGCCTACTACCTAAAACCATTTAAGCAACTTGGGCTCCTGCAAAGAAGGATGGTGAGAAGAATGGTCGTTATGCCATCAACTAGACCCAGGAGCACACTGTTAATATTCACAAGTGTATCCATGGAGTGGCCTTCAAGAAGTGTGCCCCTCAGGCTCTGAAAGAGACCGGAAATTTGCCACGAAGGAGATGGAAAACTCCAGATACGTGCATTGATACCAGGCTCAACAAAGCTGTCTGGGCCAGAGTAGTAAGGAATGTCCATACTGTGTCCATGTACAGTGGGTGGTCCAGGAAACATAATGAGGTCAGAAATTCACCAAACAAGCTCTATACTTTGGTTATGTACTTGTTACCACTTTCACAAATCTACAGTCAGTGTGGATGTGAACTAACTGCTGATCATCAAATACATCAAATAAGTTATAAAAACTACAAAAAAAAAAAGGTTTAATACCTGTCTTCACTTTACATTCTCTGTGTTCAAAGCATTAAAGTCCTACAAATGTCTTGTTAAAATGATTAATGGGAATCATTAACCCAAACTGGTTTCTAATTTTATGAAAAACAGTACAGATCACTGAATACCAGGTTGAGATGCTAGCTACTGGACCCAAATTCCCTGTCATCTTTTTTCACGACCTTTTCCCTTATATTTCTTTATATTTACCTTCTAGATAACTTGGGGAATTCTGATGAGTCTGTGCTTCTAGTCCCTCCTTTCCTAGAGATATTAATAAAGAACACTGGGGCCGGGCACGGTAGCTCACGCCTGTAATCCCAGCACTTTGGGAGGCCAAGGTGGACAGATCACCTCAGGTCAGGAGTTTGAGACCAGCCTGACCAACATGGAGAAACCC
>NW_016874670.1:0-205 GCF_001698545.2 Rhinopithecus bieti
AGAGTACAAATTAACTAGACCTGCAACATCCCTAGAGCTATGCTTTATTGAAAACTGCATTAGCTTTGTAAACTTTGGCAAATTATTTAATGACTTGGGATCTATTTCTTCATCTGTGAAATGTGGGTAATAAACACACATGACTCATCTACAGAGCACTGCGTGAAAATATAAAATAAAGGTGCTTCATCAGTTGAAAAATATT
>NW_016874671.1:0-931 GCF_001698545.2 Rhinopithecus bieti
TTTTTTTTTTTTTTTTTTTTTTTTTTGAGATGGAATCTTGTTCTGTTACGCCCAGGCTGGAGTGCAGTGGCATGATCCCAGCTCACTGCAACCTCCACCTCCCAGGCTCAAGCGATTCTCCTAACTCAGCCACCCAAGTAGCTAAAAAGATTTCATGATATACATGTGCTACATTTTCTTGTTTTTCTTTTTTGTTTTGTTTTGTTTTGTTTTGAGATGGAATCTTGTTCTGTCACCCAAGCTGGAGTCCAGTGGCACGATCTCAGCTCACTGCAACCTCCACCTCCCAGGTTCAAGCGATTCTTCTGCCTCAGCTACCCAAGTAGCTGAGACTACAGGCATGTACCACCATGGCAGGCTAATTTTTGTGTCTTTTGTATCATGGCAGGGTTTCACTATATTGTCCAGGCTGGTCTCAAACTCCTGGCCTCAAGTGAACCACCCACTTCGGCCTCCCAAACTGCTGGGATTATGGGTGTGAGCCACCATGCCCAGACACGTACCACATTTTCTTTATGCAATTCACCATTGATGGCACCCAGGTTGCTTCCATGTGTCTGCTATTGTGAATAGTGCTGTCATGAACATAAGAGTGCATGATGTCTTTTCCTTTGGAATTGCTGGATTGAATGGCAGTTCTGTTTTAAGTTCTTTGAGAAATCACCACACTGCTTTCCACAGTGGCTGAACTAATTTACATTCCCACCAGCCTTATACAAGTATTCATTCTTCACAGCCTTGCCAGTATCTGTTATTTTTTGACTTTTTAATAGTAGTCATTCTGATTGGTGTGAAGTGGTATCTCATTGTAGTTTTGATTTGCAATTTTCTCGTGATTAGTGATGGTGAGCATTATTTTATGTTTGTTTTGGCCACTTGTATGTCTTCTTTTGAGAAGTGTTTGTTCATGTCCTTTGCCCATTTTTAATGG
>NW_016874672.1:0-501 GCF_001698545.2 Rhinopithecus bieti
AGCAAAAAAGAAGCATTCTGAGAAACCACTTTGTTATGTGTTAATTCATCTCACAGAGTTACATGATTCTTTTCATGGATCATTGGGTAACACTGTTTTTGGGGAATCTGAGGAAAGGATACTTTTTATTGCTTTGACGCCTAAGCTGACAAAGGAAACATCCTCAGATTAAAACTAGAAAGAATCTTTCTGAGAAAGTTCTTTGTGATGTTTGAATTCCTCTCACATTCCTTTTCATGAATCAGATTCCTAACATTCTTTTCGTGGAATTGGCAAAGGGATATTTTGGAGCGCATTGAAATCTATGGTGACAAAGGAAATATCCTCTGATAAAACCAAAAAAGACACTTTCTGAGAAACTGCTTTGTGATGTGTGAATTCATTTCACAGAGCTACACTGTTCCTTTAATTGAGCAGTATGATAACACTGTTTCCTTGGAATCTACAATGGGATATTTCAGATTTCATTGAAGCATATGGGGAAAAGAAAGTATCCTCAGA
>NW_016874673.1:0-1071 GCF_001698545.2 Rhinopithecus bieti
AAACTCATCCTTTTTTATGGCTGCATAGTATTCCATGGTGTATATGTGCCGTACCGGCCAGACGCTAGCTGGAGCTCTCCTTTATGAGGTGTCTGTCGACCTCTGCTGGGAAGTGTCTCCCAGTCAGGAGGCATGGGGATCAGGGACCCACATGAGGAGGCAGTCTGTCCCTTAGAAGAGCTGAAGCACTGTGCTGTGAGATCCACTGCTCTCTTCAGCGCTGGTAGGTAGTAAAGTTTAAGTCTGCTGAAGTTGCACCTGCAGCCGCCCCTTCATCCAAGTGCTCTGTCCCACGGAGATGAGGGTTTTATCTTTAAGCCCCTGACTGGGGCTGCTGCCTTTCTTTCAGAGACGCCTTGCCCAGAGAAGAAGAATTTAGAGGGGCAGAATGGCTATAGCAACTTTGCTGTACTGTGGTGGGCTTTACAAGTATCTTTTTTTATAATGACTTATTTTCCTCTGGGTCGATACTGAGTAGTGGAATTGCTGGATTAAATGATAGTTCTACTTTTGTTCTTTAAGGAATCTCCACACTGTTTTTCATAGTGATTGTACTAGCTTAGATTTTCACCAGAAGTGTAGAAGTGTTCCCTACTCACTGCATGCACGCCAACATCTCATTTTTGAATTTTTGGTTGTGGACTTGTATGAGTAAGTTGGTATCACATTGTGGTTTTGATTTGCATTTTCCTGATCATCAGTCATGTTTAGCTTTTTTATGTTTTTTTTTTTGGACAATAGTATATCTTCTTTTAAGAATTGTCTGTTCATGTTCTTAACACACTTTCTGATGGGATTGTTTCTTTCTGGATGATTTGTTTGAATTCCTTGTAGATTCTGGATATCGGTCCTTTGTTAGATGTATAGATTGTGAAGATTTTCTGCCACTCTGCTCACTGTTTCTTTTGCCATGCACAACTTTTAGTTTAATTAAATTCCAACTATTTATCTTTGCTTTTATTTTTTGTTTTGTTTCTTTGTTTTGCTTTTGGGTTTTTGGTCATAAAATCCTTGCCTAAGCCAATGTTTAGAGGGGTTTTTCCAGGGTTATCTTCTAAATGTTTTACAGTT
>NW_016874674.1:0-931 GCF_001698545.2 Rhinopithecus bieti
CCTCCTGTGATAGAAGGAAACATGAACACATAAGTGTAATTTGGTCCAAGGCAATTACCAAAATATTATTAAAAATGGAAGTATGTTGTCATAAACAGTATGAAGTTACTGACTCCGACTGTTGCTTTCATGGCACTATTTATGATCTGTGCCTAAAAAGAACTGAAATAAAGGTGAAACACTCGCAATAAAAAATGAAATCTTCTCACAAAATAGGATGACTCACGTCTTTCTTTTTCCTTTCCACCTTCCAGATCGGAGTCGATCTGAGTTAGATTTGAGTGAGTCATTTACAGAAGACTTAGAGGATACTGTAAGCATAAGAAGCAAGTCTGTCCCTGGGGCTTTAGACAAGGTAAGTTGGATGTGGAAGAAAATATAATGATGAGGAGGAAATAAGGGCATAATCTTGCTGCAAGTGGTTACACTTTTAGGTGATGATGAGTTGAGAGTAAAGAGAGGATATACAATCATCTCTTCCTGTTAGTCTTCACAGTCAACACATAAACACAGAAAGAATAACTTAGGAAACGTAATGGTCAATCATGTTAATGAGTGAAGGTTTTGTCTAAGAAAACACATGTTGGGGATTTCAGTTTCTGGCTAAAGGCTTATCACTTAATCTAAACCTGGGAAATAAGGGATCCTAGCATTTTCCTAAGCCAAATATTATTAGACATATCTGATTACATATTTACATGAACATTGCTATATCTCAAGTTACCACCAATAAATTCACTTCTAAACTAAGACAAAATTATGTGAAAATTAATGTTTCAGTGAACTCATTTCTAGAATGAGAAGGTTAAATTAGATTATTGTAAAGGTTATTTCCCAGTCTAATATTCTGATATTTAGATTTCTGTAATTACTATAATAAAATTTGGACTCCTTGGAAGAAATAGAACACAAATGTAAAATGGTATTGATA
>NW_016874675.1:0-892 GCF_001698545.2 Rhinopithecus bieti
TTTTTTTTTTTTTTTTTTTTTAACATCAGCACATCGATCATTTGAGAGTTTCTTTACATATAATATAGAACTTTTTTTTCTTTAAGAGACAGGATCTCACTCTGTCACCCAGGCTGTAATGCAGTAGTGCGACCTTGGCTCACTGCAACCTCAAACATCTCAGGCCCAAGTCATCCTCCCACCTCAGTCTCTCGAGTAGCCGAGGCCACAGGCTTGTGCCACTATACCCAGCTAATCTTTAAATTTTTTTTGTAGAGAGAGGGTCTCACTATGTTACTCAGGCTGGTCTCAAACTCCTGAGCTCAAGGGATCCTCCTGCCTCAGCCTCCCAAAGTGCTGGGATTACAGGCATGAGCAACCAGGCCAGAACATTTTAGATTAATAAATATTTCAAAGATTTTCAAATTTGCTGTTGGAGGGTAATTGCTCTTTTAAATTCATCTATATGCTTCTTTCCAGATGTCCTTTATCCTTGTTTATTTTTCGCCCATCAGTTACTGGAGAGAGCAGTTTGCATGTGCCAGCTTTTACAGCTTTTGTAGTCATTATTGTGATAAGTATTCTGGTTCAATGCTACTTATAAAGGTTCATGAAAATTATGAAATATACTTTTAGGCCGGGCGCGGTGGCTCAAGCCTGTAATCCCAGCACTTTGGGAGGCCGAGACAGGCAGATCACGAGGTCAGGAGATCGAGACCATCCTGGCTAACACGGTGAAACCCTGTCTCTACTCAAAAGAATACAAAAAACTAGCTGGGTGAGGTGGCGGGTGCCTGTAATCCCAGCTACTCAGGAGGCTGAGGCAGGAGAATGGCGTAAACCCGGGAGGCGGAGCTTGCAATGAGCCGAGATCGCGCCACTGCACTCCAGCCTGGGCGGCAGAGCGAGACTC
>NW_016874676.1:0-929 GCF_001698545.2 Rhinopithecus bieti
TAAAGACCACCAGAGCGGGCACAAAAGAACCAGCGAGTAGGCAAGGGTAGGGAGCAAAACTGCAAATTTATTTTGATCACCTAAGGTGTGGGGGAGAGGTCCGGAGGCTGACAGAGTCCCCCGGTGGGGCTCTCGGGCGGGGTTCCTGATACAGTTCCGACATCCCGACAGGAGTGGGGCTGGGAAGTCCTTGCATGGCGTCTGTCCGGAGCAGCTTTTCTAGGAGTGGGAGGGCAATAGGCGGGGCACGGGCATGTTGGGGGGCGTTCCGCAGGTGCGACCAGGTAAATCTTGGTCTCTTCGGATTGACGTCACCTGGCACATGCCCGGTTGGTCTGCACCTTCCCGGGTTGCCGGCTGCATTTTCACGCGCGCGGGAAAAGTTGATGAAGAAGAACCCGGAAGTGCACCATCTTGCCTCCGTTCGTCCAAACAATAAGAAGACCACAAGCACAGCAAACTGAGCTGATCTCATCTCACAGAGGTCAGCCCACTCTGCCTTCCTGGAGAGTATAATGCTGTGCTTAATAAACTGTTGCTGCTGGCTTTGCTACTTGTGTGTGTCACGTCCAATTTTTTGGTTTGTTTGTTTGTTTTTGAGACAGAGCCTTGTTCTGTTGCCCAGGCTGGAGTGCAGGGGTGCAATCCTGGCTCACTGCAACCTCTGCCTCCCGGGTTCAAGCGATTCTCCTGCCTCAGCCTCCTGAGTAGCTAGGATTACAGGCATGTGCCACCATGCCCGGCTAATTTTGTATTTTAGTAGAGACGGGGTTTCACCATGTTGGTCAGGCTGGTCTCAAACTCCTGACTTCAAATGAGCTGCCTGCCTTGGGCTCCCGAAGTGCTGGGACTATAGGCATGAGCTGTTGGGGAAGTCAGGGACCTCGAACAGAGGGACCGGCTGAAGCCGTGGCAGAAGAACATAAATT
>NW_016874677.1:0-1042 GCF_001698545.2 Rhinopithecus bieti
ACAATGCATTAATATGTTGATAATATGTTACATATAATATGTACATTTATGTGTACATGCATATGTACGTATGTACATATATGAGTATAATATATATGTTCATATATGTATATATAAAAGCACATCCATACACACACACACATATATATACAGTCATGCCCTGCATAATGATGTTTTGGTCAACAATGGACCACATACATGACTGTGGTCCCTTAAGATTATAATACTGTATTTTTACTGTATTTTCTATGTTTAGCTATGCTTAAATACACAAATACAATTGCCCACAGTATTCAGTAACATGCTGTACAAGTTTGTCATCTAGGGGCAATAGGCTATACCAAATAGCCAGGTGTGTAGTCGGCTGTACTATCTAGATGTGTGTAAGTCGCCCTATGGTGTTCACATAGTGACAAAATTGCCTAACAATAACACTGTGGGAATAACATTTCTCAGAATGTGTTCCCAGTGTTTAGTGATTAATGACTGTATATATCAACACAGATGCAGACACATGTGTACACACACACACAGTTAGCATTCCATGTCTGTTGGTTCCACATTCATAAATTCAACCAACCTCAGATTGAAAATATTTGGCGAAAAAAATTTCACAAACTTCCAAAAAACAAAACTTGGCCAAGTACTACATTGAATGCGTGCAACTGAAGTGTGTAGCCATTGTATTAGATCATATAAATAATCTAGAAATAATTTAAAGTATGTGGGAGGATGTGCATAGGCTACGTGCAGATATTATGCCATTTTATATAAGGGACTTGAGCAACTTTGGATTTTGGTATCTGAGGGTGTCCTGAAACCAATCCCCCATGGATGCCAAGGAGAAGGGGTGTGTGTGTGTGTATGTGTTTGTCCTGTCTGTTCCTTTCGATCATCAGCTCTTGGGGTACAGGCTGGCTTATTTTATACTAGGGGCAAGTATAAAGAATCCCTGCTTGGCACAGGGATTTTTGTTTTTCATGAGTCTCCTTCCTTCTCCTCCTCCTCCTTCTCCTCCTCCTCCTCCTCCCCTCTGTCCCGA
>NW_016874678.1:0-931 GCF_001698545.2 Rhinopithecus bieti
CCAAACACTTCTAATATTAAACATTGAAGTAAATGTGAGTTACACTTATATTTAACAAAGATGAAAACAAACAAGATAATTGCTGGGTGCAGTGGCTCACATCTGTAATCCCAGCACTTTGAGAGGTTGAGGCAGAGGATCGTTTGAGCCCAGGAGTTCGAGACCAGCCTGGGTGACATAGGGAGACCCCATTCCTACAAGAAAGAAAAAGAAGAATATTAACCAGGCATGGTAGCACATGGTGGCACATGGTCCCAGCTACTTGGGAAGCTGAGGTAGGAGGATTGCTTGGGCCCAGGAGGTCAAGGCTGCAGTGAGCTATGATTGCATCACTGCACTGTGGCCTGAGCAAGACACTGTCTTAAAAAAAAAAAAAAAAAAGACAATTATGCAACTTTTGGTGAATCAGTAAGTGATGGCAGTCATAGTGATGGTGGGTTACATCAAAGAATAAATGTTTGCAAAGGGAGATTATAAGGAGTACCTCCTCCCACCACACAGTGCAAAAACAGTCATACATACGGCGGGCTCCCTGAGTCCTTTCACACACTGTTACTTGTCAAGCATGTGTATAATTATCTACTTCACGGATTTTTATTTTACAATAACTTGTGTCCATTCATTCACTCATTTTCCAACCTGCTCACGCCAGCTCAGGATCCGAGGTGGCCCAGGTCTATCCCAACAGCTCAGGGAGCAAGGTGGGAACCAATCCTGGACAGGACGCCATCCCAACACAGAGTGCACATACACACTTACTCATCCTGGCCAACTGAGACATGCCAGTTCACCTAAAGGGCACATCTTTGGGATGCGGGAGGAAAGCAGAGTATCCAGAGAAAACCCACACTTACCTGGGGAGGGTGTGTGAATTCTGGCACAGTGGCCTCAGTTGGGAATCGACTTGTTTTCCTCATGAATCTTTTTTTTT
>NW_016874679.1:0-1043 GCF_001698545.2 Rhinopithecus bieti
CCACCGCGCCCGGCCGACTCTTTAACCAATTTGCCAGTCTGTGTCTTTTAATTGGGGCATTTAGCCGGTTTACACTTAAGGTTGATACTGTTATGTGTGAATCTGATCCTTTCATTATGATGCTAGCTGGCTATTTTGCCCATTAGTTGATGCAGTTTCTTCATACTGTCAATGATCTTTACCATTTGGTATGTCTTTGCAGTGGCTGATACTTGTTTTTCCTTTCCATATTTAGTGCTCCCTTCAGGAGCTCTTGAAAGGCAGGCCTGGTCATGACAAAATCTCTCAGGATTTGCCTCTCTGTAAAGGATTTTATTTCTCCTTCACTTATGGAGCTTAGTTTGTCTGTAAACAAAATTCTGGGTTGAAAATTCTTTTTCTTAAGAATGTTGAATATTGGCCCCCACTCTCTTCTGGCTTGTAGGGTTTCTGCAGAGAGATCTGCTGTCTGATGGGCTTCCCTTTGTGAGTAACCCGACCTTTCTCTCTGGCTGCCCTTAACATTTTTTCCTTCATTTCAACCTTGGTGAATCTGATGAGTATGTGTCGTGGGGTTGCTCTTCTCGAGGAGTATCTTTGTGGTGCCCTCTGTTATTTCCTGAATTTGAATGTTGGCCTGCCTTGCTAGGTTGGGGAAGTTACCCTGGATAATATCCTAAAGAGTGTTTTCCAACTTGGTTCCATTCTCCCCATTACTTTTAGGTACACCAATCAAACATAGGTTTGGTCTTTTCACATAGTCCCGTATTTCTTGGAGGCTTTGTTCATTCCTTTTCATTCTTTTTTCTCTAATCTTGTCTTCACGCTTTATTTCATTACATTTATATTCAATCTCTGATATCTTTTCTTCTGCTTGATCAATTTGGCTATTGATACTTGTGTATGCTTCACGATGTTCTCGTGCTGTGTTTTTCAGCTCCATCAAGTCATTTATTTTCTTTCCAAGCTGGTTATTCTAGTTAGCAATTCCTCTAACCTTTTCTCAAGGTTCTTAGTTTCCTTGCATTGGGTTAGAACATGCTCCTCTAGCTCCGAGGAGTTTG
>NW_016874680.1:0-645 GCF_001698545.2 Rhinopithecus bieti
GATGAGCATTTTAGTTGGAATTTGAAATAATGTATGATTTTAATTTCATTGATCTATGGTTGATTTCCTAGCCACATGTTTTGTCTTTTCTTAGCCTGACAGTGAAAGGCTATACCCTCTGAGGCTCCAAAATGCAGATGACTGATTTTGGAATAGTTGTCAGAATGAAAGTCAGGTTCATGATATTAAACTACCCAAACTCTTGCACAGGTAATGAAAGTCTAGTTATGGATGAAACTTCATTTATAACCCAGCAGCAATTTGTTCCTGAGACTTTTTTTCCCACCATCTCATGACTATTTAAAGGACATCTTGGTAGTAAAGCAACTTTGCTAGAAAAGTCCCAAGCTGTACATGATGCATATGATACAATCAGAGTTGCGAACCCCATCAGTCAAAATGGCATTTGGGACTGTCCTGTGTACTGCAGCACGTAAGTGTACACTATTGTGGCCTATGAAAAATCAGCTGGAGCATTATTACAGGTTCACAGTAACTGATTTTCATAAAATATATAGTAGTACGCACTGGTATTTCTGAATTTCTTGCTGTGGAATGGTAGAATTTTACTTGTTTAAATCAAATAAGTTGGTCACATATCCTGATGAGGACGTTAATAAGCAAGAGTGGCATATTAAACTGCAC
>NW_016874681.1:0-1050 GCF_001698545.2 Rhinopithecus bieti
AGGAGAAGTTTGTTATTACTGACCTTCTGAAGACTACTTCTGTCATCTGTCAAACTCATTTTCTGTATAGTTTTGTTCCCTTGCTGGCTAGGAGTTGTGTTCCTTTGGAGGAGAGAAGGCATTCTGGTTTTTGGAATTTTCAGGCTTTCTGTTCTGATTTCTCCCTATCTTTGTGGTTTTATCTGCTTTTGGTCTTTGATGTTGGTGACCCACAGATGGGGTTTTGGTGTGGATGTCCTTTATGTTGATGTTGATGCTATTCCTGTCTGTTTGTTAATTTTCCTTCTAACAGAAAGGCCCCTCAGCTGCAGTTCTGTTGGAGTTTGCTGGAGGTCCACTCCAGACCCTGTTTGCCTGAGTATCACTAATGGAGGCTGCAGAAGAGCAAATATTACTGCCTGATCCTTCCTCTGGAAGCTTCATTCCAGAGGGGCACCCACCGGTATGAGGTGCCTGTTGGCCCATACTGGGAGTGGTCTCCCTGTCAGGCTACAGGGGTTCATGGACCCACTTGAGGAGGCAGTCTGTCCATTATCAGAGCTTAAACGCCACGCTGGGAGAAAACTGCTCTCTTCTGAGCTGTCAGGCTGGGATGTTTAAGTCTGCAGAAGCTGTCTGTTGCCTGTTGTTCAGATATGCCCTGTCCCAGAGGTGGAATCTAGAAAGGCAGTAGGTCTTGCTGAGCTACAGTGGGCTCCGCCCCATTCAAGCTTCCCTGCCACTTTGTTTACACTGTAAGCATAGAACTGCCTATTCAAGTCTCAGTAATGGAGGACACCCCTACCCCACCAAGTTCTGGCGTCCCAGGTAGATCTCAGACTGCTGAGCTAGCAGCAAGCAAGGCTCTGTGGGAATGGGACCCTCTAAGCTAGGCACAGGAGGGCATCTCCTGGCCTACTGGTTGTGAAGGCCATGGGGAATGTGCAATACTTGGGTAGGAGTGTAATGTTCCTCCAGGTACAGTCATTCTCTTATACCCTTGGCTAGGAAAGGGAAATCCTCTGACCCATTGCACTTCCTGGGTGAGGCGATGCTGCAACCTGCTTTGGC
>NW_016874682.1:0-1440 GCF_001698545.2 Rhinopithecus bieti
GTTTTAACTCAGTTAAATGAATCCACACCTCACAAAGCAGTTTAACAGATACATTCTTTCTAGTTTTATCTATGGAGATTCTGTTTTTTTCTCATAGGCTACAATGGGCTCCCAAATGTTCCTTTGAAGATTCTACAAAAGGAGCGCATCCAGACTGCTGAACCAAAAGTAAGTTTTAACACTGTGTGATACATTTAGAAATCACAAAGCACTTTCACAGATAAGTTCCTTCTAGTTTTCATCTGGATATATTCCATTTTTTCCCATAGGACTCAATGTGTTCCCAAATGTCCCTTCACAGCTTCTACAAAAAGAGTGTTTCAAACCTGCTGAATCAAGTGAAAGACTAACTCTGTGAGATGAATCCACACATCACAAAGCAGTTTCACAGATAGCTTCATTCTAATTTTATCTGGGGATATTCTATTTTATTCCTTAGGCCTCAAAGGGGTCCCAAAAATCTCTTCACAGATTCTACAGAAAGAGTTTTTCCAACCTGAGGAATCTAACTCTGTGAGATGAATCCACACAGCACAAAGCAGTTTCACAGATCACTTCTTTCAAGTTTTTGTCTGAGGATATTCTGTTTTTTCCCATAGGCTTCTATTGGCTAAGAAACATCCCTTCACAGATTCGTCAAAGAGAGTATTTCCAACCTGCTGAATCAAAAGAAAGGTTTACCTTTGTGAGTTGAATCCACACATCTTGAAGGAGTTTCACACAGAGCTTCTTTCTAGTTTGTATAAGGAGACTTTCAGTTTTTCCCCTTCAGCCTCAAAGGACTACCAAGTGTCCCATCACAGATTATACAAAAAGAGGGTTTCCAAGTTGCTGAATCCAAATAAAGTTTAATTCCTTAAGATAAATCCACACATTACAAAGCAGTTTCACAGGTAGCTTTTTTCTAGTTGTTATCTGGTGATATTCAGATTTTCTTCTTAGGCTTCAATGGGCTTCCAAATGTCCCTTCATAGATTCTACAAAAAGAGTGTTTTCAACCTGCTGAATCAAAAGAAAGTTTTAACTTTATAAGGTGAATCTGCACATCACCAAGCAGTTTCACAAATAACTTCTTTCTACTTTGTATCTGTGAATAGTCAGTTTTTCCCCACAGGCTTCAATGAGTTCCCAAAATTCCCTTGGTAGATTCTACAAAACCAGTGTTTCCAACATGTTGAATCAAAAGGAAGGTTGAACTCTGTTAGATGAATCCAAACATCATTAAGCAAATTCACAGATAGCTTCTTTCTAGTTTTTATCTAGGGATATTCAGTTTTCCCCATAGGCCTCAAAAGGCTCTGAAATGTCCACTCGCAGATTTTACAAAAGAGTGTTTCCAACCTTCAGATTCAAAAGAAAGATTTACATCACTGAAATGAGCATACACATGACCAAGCATTTTCACAGATAGCTTATTTCTAGTGGTTATCTGAGGATATC
>NW_016874684.1:0-1053 GCF_001698545.2 Rhinopithecus bieti
ACCGACAGCTTGATAATACTAAGAGTTGTGATCCTTAATACTTCTTTTGTTTTCATAGTGATGCCAGATACTATTTTAAGCAGTTCACATGGATTCATTTATTTAATCCTTAAGAAGACCTCTATGACGTTTCTATTATTATCTCCAAATAATAAAGAGTCACATACTTCGATTGTCATCCCTATAAAAGCCATGTGACTTGGCGCAAATCTTCTAAGTCCTCTCAGCTCCAGATTCCTGGTCCATGAAATGGAAGTAAAGAATCATAGCTCATGTTATAGATCCTAGTTATCAGCAACATAATAATAAAATGAGGCTGTAGTGGTACAGAGATGTTAATGAATGTTCCTGAGGCACAGTGGCAGTGGTAGTCTAATCCAGAGCTCCAAACCATTTAAAGCTCATTCATGTTTGCATTTTTTAATGACGTTTGGATGCTGCTCACTAGGACTTTACCTCATAGCACCTGCTGGAGCTTCCATTGAGACACTCACTCTCGTAACAGGAAGGACCAGCTGGTCTCTGCTGTGTTACTGGGGCCATCTGCGTGGCTTAGGAATCGCTTTGACTGTTGGCCCCTCCCTACTGTGAGCTCCTTGAGGGCCTTGTCTGTACCTGGGGCATCCGGGAAGCCCCCATCCCAGCCCGGTGATCCCTCGGAGGCCCCTAAATGAGTGACCCCACAACTGCAGATTCAACTCTGGGTTAGAGGGTATAGGGATCTGGGAGTTGGGTGGCCAGTGTGTAGACTGAATTCAAAGAAGGATCATGAAAGGTATTAATTGTTATTATTACTACATTTAAACAGTGTTTACAAGCTCAGAGAGGACTTTCCCGTAGCCTATTTTACATGTGTTGTTCACTATTTCATAAGTGAGGAAGCTGAATAAAATGTAGCTTAAGAACCAGGCACGGTGGCTCAAGACTACAATCCCAGCACTTTGGGAGGCCGAGGTGGGCGGATCACGAGGTCAAGAGATCAAGACCATCCTGCCCAATATGATGAAACCATGTCTCTACTAAAAATACAAAACTTAGCGGGGTGTGGTAGTG
>NW_016874685.1:0-1441 GCF_001698545.2 Rhinopithecus bieti
ATTGTCTAGATGTAGGCATTTAGAGTTCAAATTTATTTATTTATTTATTTATTTATTTATTTATTTATTTATTTAGATGGAGTCTTGCTCTGTCACCCAAGTTGCAGTGCAGTGGCATGATCTCGGCTCACTGCAAACTCTGCCTCCCAGGTTCAAGCGATTCTCCTGTCTCAGCCTCCTGAGTATCTGGGATTACAGGTGTGAGCCACCACGCCCTCCTAATTTTTGTAATGTTAGTAGAGATGGAGTTTCACCATGTTGGCCAGGCTGGTCTCAAACTCCTGACCTCGGATGATCTGCCCACCTCTGCCTCCCAAAGTGCTGGGATTACAGGCGTGAGCCACTGTTCCTGGCCAAGTTTATTATTGTTTTTTTAAATAAAACTCCTTAACTCTTCTATTCCACAGCATGAATAATTTCCCATAAGGAATGTTTGCATAAAGTACTTACTTTTTCCCAAGGCAATGTTAAATTGGAAAGTTCTGGATATTTATGAAAGCCTGTTATGTTTCTGCAAACAGTAATGTATTTGTCACTTTCTTTCTGTCTTTTCACGTAATAATATGTTAGGTGAAATGGGGAGGTATAATATTTAATTATTTCTCTTTGCATGCCTAGGTGAAATTTAGATACAGAACATACTTTATACGATGACTAACTTGGAGACTGTGTGTCCCAACTGGTTTATATGCAAATGATATTTGGTATAAAGGCTAGGATTGTGTTTTGGTTCTGATGACATGCCAAAGACGTGAGAGCATGTGTATCTGATGAATAGGAAATAGAATGGAAAAATAACCTTCTCCATGAAAAGCATTAGGTAAAATAAAGCTCTTCGTTGAATTATAGGGGCCAAAGAAGACATATGGGCAAATTGCTTTGATTTGGTTGAAATCAAGACATTTTATTTAATGCTCTGTGAATGACAGTCATCCCTGTTTTGCTCTAATATAATGAAAATGTCTTCTTATGATTTTATGATGTTTTTAGCTCATGCTCTCTATCTTCTGAATACCAATTATTGGTTATGAATATGCAATTAGTGAAAGCTCTGTATTGAAATGAAGTCAGCTTGAAAATCTCAGTTACAGATATCACAAGATTTTATAGTAGCCTTTATAAATAGTTGAATTATATGTGTGTGTATATATAAATATATGTGTATGCATGCATACCTTACAGTAGCCTTTATGAATGGTTGGATTGTATATGTGCATGCATGCATACACATGTATATGTGTTTGTTAGTGCATATCTGTGTGTATTAGTTTGGGCATGAGATATTTAAAAACTTGATTAGTCCTAAACTTTAAATGTCAGTTGAGAAAAGGGTAGTTAAGACACTGCCCCACAACTTTGATAGGTATCAAGGGAAGCCAGGTTCCAGAAAAAAAGTCAGGTCAGGGTTAGTATTTCGCAAGCGAATTTTTTTTTTTTTTTT
>NW_016874686.1:0-1437 GCF_001698545.2 Rhinopithecus bieti
GTATAAATGATCATTTAATATTAATACTGTAACTCATGAAACAATTGGAAAGTAAACATTAGTATTACAAAAAATCTGTGAAAATATTTTCAAACAATAAATACAGTATAATTAAAATATTTTAAAATAGTCAAAACTGCATAAAGTTACCATAGAATATGGAGCAGAAAGGAAGCATGTTCAAACAAACTATGGATGCTCAATACAATGCTTACATGAAACATAAATGAAATTGGATTGAAATCCGGTGTTGACTTAATTTAACTTAGTCATGACGTGTTCTGGGTTATGTTTCAGTCATTCAGTATTTGCATTTACATACAGTAATCAAGACAGAGAAAGCAACAGGGAGACTAGATTCTACATTCTAATTCTCAAAGGACGGAACACACAAAACTTTCATCAATTAGTCTTCTGATTTTACTGTATGTGAGTTGGCTAATTAATGTGAGAGTTTTCTAGATAAAGTATAAAAGGAAGAATCTTTGCTGTTAAAATTTCCCGGCCAAGGGATACCTTAAAGTTGGAATAAATATCCAGGATTTTGTTTATATCTCAAGAATTTAATTATTTATAGAAGACTGTCTGTCAAAATAAATGGGATGGAGGACAATAATATAACAAGAGCAAACGCGGCTCTGATCCACAGGATCAATACAACAGAGCCTTGCGATTCAAGCTGTGTTGGCAAAGCAGCAGCAATGGCAGCAGTTTGGAGCTTGTTAGAAATGCAGAATCTGAGGTTCCGCTGAATAAGATTCCACAGTCTAGCCAGATCCCCGGTGATCCCTGTGACCACTAAAATCAGAATCTGAGGTCCCGCTGAATAAGATTCCACAGTCTAGCCAGATCCCCAGGTGATCCCTATAACCACTAAAATCAGCAAAGTATGAATGCACAATGAGGTTCCAGTGAGCTTTCAAAGCTGTAGTAGAGACCTTTGTGTTGGTTTTTATAATTAATTGAAAGAACGTAAGTCAAGTCTTGAAGAAACGTGTAAAAAAAAAAAAAAAAGATGGAAAATGTTTTTTAAAAGGAGAATTGAATAAGTAATTAATGTTAACAATTCAGTCTGAAATATAGATAGGTGAATAGATATAAATACAGATATTTATCTGATATGAAGAGTTGAAATAAATAATGGACAGCTAGAAGTAGTTGTAGTCGGCTACTAAGTGCCTGAGATATTGGCTGGCACATGGTAGCCATTCAATATCAATATTAATTGACTAAATAAACTTTACACATATCACTTTATCATTTAATTTTGCATACATTATTTCACTTTGAGCCTCACAACATTCCAGAGAAGTAGGTGGAATGGGTAGTTGGCATCCTTAGACAAATGCTTTCAACTTGTCTACTTTGTAATAACTCTTGAAATCAACAGGTCTGACAAAACCTTTTAATGCATGATTGATGTTAAGAATGTTCATG
>NW_016874687.1:0-1053 GCF_001698545.2 Rhinopithecus bieti
AGCTCTGATCTTGGTTATTTCTTCTGTTAGCTTTGGGGTTTGTTTGCTCTTGGTTCCCTAGTTCTTTTAGTTGTGATATTAGGTTGCGAACTTGAGATCCTTCTAGCTTTTTGATGTGGGAATTTAGTGCCATAAATTTCCCTCTAAACACTGATTTGATTGTGTCCCAGAGATTCTGGTATGTTGTATCTTTGTTCTCATTAGTTTCAAAAAAGCTTCTTGATTTCTACCTTAATATTATTATTTACTCAAAAGTCATTAAAGAGGATGTTATTCAATTTCCATGTAATTTTATGGTTTAGAGCAATTTTCTTAGTATTCACTTCTATTTTTATTGCACTGAGGTCCAAGAGTGTATTTGGTATGATTTTGGTTCTTTTGCATTTGCTGAGGATTTATGTTCAATTATGTGGCCAATTTTAAATTATGTGCCATGTGGCCATGAGAAGAATGTATATTCTGTTGTTTTTGGTAGAGAGTTTTGTAGAGGTTTATCAGATCCATTTGGTCAAGTGTTGCATTCAAGTCTTAAATATCTTCGTGAATTTTCTGCCTTGATGATCTGATACTGTCAGTGGAGTGTTGAAGTCTCCCACTTTTATTGTGTGGGAGTCTAAGTCTGTGTGAAGGTCTTCAAGAAGTTGCATTTATGAATGTGGATGCTCCTGTATTGGGTTTATATATATTTAGGATTGTTAGGTCTTCTTGTTGAATTGAACCCTTTATTATTATGTAATGCCCTTGTCTTTTTTGATATTTGAATTTTTTTTTTTTGTCTGAAATTAGGATGGCAACCCCTGGCATTTTCTGTTTTCCGTTTGCTTGGCATATTTTCCTCCATCTCTTTGAGCCTATGAGTGACATTATTTGTGAGATGGGTCTCTCGAAGATAGCATGTCACTGGGTCTTGCTGTTCTATCCAGTTTGCCACTCTGTGCCTTTTAAGTGGGGCATTTAGCCTGTTTACATTCAAGATTTGTATTGATATGGGTAGATTTGATCCTGTAACTGTGCTGTTAGCTGGTTATTCTGTTGGCTTGTTGACACTGGTCT
>NW_016874688.1:0-458 GCF_001698545.2 Rhinopithecus bieti
AGTCCAATTCAGGTCAGCCATATCCAAAAGACTACAAGTCATTCGTAAGGTGAGCAAAAGAGTTCCTATCTATTAGCAGAAAGGGCCTCTCTAGCAGCAGAGATTAAAAATTGGCCCAACTTCATTTCCATACTTCAGGGAATAGCAAATTGAAGATTTACTTATCTAGGACTTGAATTCCTTCTTTGGGACCAAGTTAATAAAACACCAAGAAACTCCTGATTAAACTGGATAATGAAGGATTCTGTAGACAGGGCTGCACGTATCGGCTTTGTTTGACTTCTCTTTTCTCAGTTAACATCTCAGAGCTGGAACATTCCACATTCCCCAGCAGCGTGTGGGGTCGACTAAAGTTTACAATTCCGACTAAAATCACCCTGCATCTGGCTTATCTGAATCCCTTACCCACCCCACCACCCCACTCCTATTTATTCAGCACCACACTACCCAGGAAATAC
>NW_016874689.1:0-200 GCF_001698545.2 Rhinopithecus bieti
GAGGGGGGAAGATGGGATGACAGGAGGGGGGAAGATGGGATAACAAGAGAGGGGAAGATAGGATGACAGGAGGGGGAAGATGGGAAGACAGGAGGGGGAAGATAGGATGACAGGAGGGGGAAGATGGGAAGACAGGAGGGGGAAGATGGGATGACAGGAGAGGGGAAGATGAGATGACAGGAGGGGAAGATGGGATGACA
>NW_016874690.1:0-1051 GCF_001698545.2 Rhinopithecus bieti
GGCCATTTTCAATTTTCTCTCTCCTTTTAAAAGGGCATGAAACAGTAATGCTCTCTTTTAACTCATTTTCAGGTCAAATAAACTTTTCTTCCTTGAGTTTCTTTGTTGTGGCTTGATGCTAACAATTTTTTTTAAATGTTTAAAGGAAACATTTTATTCAAACACAATATTCTGTGCAGTGCAAAGCATCTTTACTTTTGCCTTTTAGTAACTGGCTTAACAGATTTTATGTTGTATTGAAGCAATTCCTATGCCATTATCAGTAAGTTTTCATTTGCTTAGGAAAATACTGTGATTTTTTTTTAAAATAAATTAAGGTTATTACATCCACTTATCTTTCTGCATGTGCTCTCAAACTAATTGTGACATTGAGTTACAGGGCTCTAACTCGGGTCTAAGAAGGACACCAAATCCTGCTAAATCTTAAACACTGACAGCAATTAAATCCTCATCTTCAGGCCTGGTAGAAGATGTCAATCAAACTAAACTGCATTCTTGAGACATACACAGGACCAGAAATTAAAAGTATACAACTACTCAAGGCCAATGTACTATCGTGGGAGAGGTGTGCATATGAGATTGTAAGGGCCAATTTTGGGAGATAAAATTTCAGTTTCTCTATAAATTAATCTTCAATGTCAAAGGCACACTAATGCAAGACCAGCACATGCCACATCATTATTAGAGAGACGCTTCAGGTCAATAGTCAAAAGAGCCAGAATTGTAGGACAGAAAGAAGAGAATCCAGCTTTGAGCTACTAATTTAATATAGCCTAATAGCATCATATCTTTGGATATCTTGTAATATGGGGTAACAAATACCCTCTTTTACTTACAATATTTTATCTTACACATTGAATCAATTATAGTCAAAGCATAAAGCATTCTAATACATTTATCTATACATATAGGTTTCCCAAATGATATATAGACATTTTTAACAAAGGCAGATAATTTTAACATGAATATGAACATGCAAAATAGTTGATAAAAGTCTCAAAATTAAGGTTAATTAGGTAGAATTGAATGCCAATACAAGATTTTTTAAAAG
>NW_016874691.1:0-205 GCF_001698545.2 Rhinopithecus bieti
GGGGAGTGGGACAGGCTGTGGGGAGTGGGACAGGCTGTGGGGAGGGCGGCAGGGCTGTGGGGAGTGGGGCAGGCCGGGGGGGGTGGGACAGGGCTGTGGGGAGTGGGACAGGGCTGTGGGGAGTGGGACAGGGCTGTGGGGAGTGGGACAGGGCTGTGGGGAGTGGGACAGGGCTGTGGGCAGCGGGACAGGCTGAGGGGAGTGG
>NW_016874692.1:0-1053 GCF_001698545.2 Rhinopithecus bieti
AAACAGATTATAATTAAAAATAAAACACTACCATTTGGAAACTTTTTTAAAAACCTTGCTAATCATTAGGTATAGGGTGTAAAAGAAAGAGAGGATTAATGATGATGCCAAGGGATTTGTCCTGAGCAGTGGAAAGACCGTTTCCTTTAATGAGCATGTGAGAGATGAACTGAAGAGCAAGTTAGAGTAGAGGAGGGGCAGGGATTGAAAGTGAAAATTTAGGCATGTAAATTTTGAACAATACATTAGACATAAAAGTGGAGATACTAAATTAAAAACTGATATGAAATTCAGAGAAGCTATCAAGGCTGAAGATATACCTATATTTGGGCAATGTAAATAAATATAGGGCTTTAAAATTATGATGCTAGATGAAATCACCAAGGGGATAAAAGGAATGTATGCTAATAAGAGATCTAAGGAGTAATCTTGAGTCACTCCAAATAAAGAAAACTAAGAAGGAGGGCTAGTGAAACAAGGGCAAATTGAGAGTAAGATGCCTTAGAATGCCTTAGAAGTTACTGGAAGAAAATGTTTCCAGGAGGAGGAAGTAATCACCACCTATGACAAATGCTACTGATACCTACATCAAATAAAATGTACTAGTCCATCTCACCAATGTACAGATGGAGAAACTGAACCCCAGAGAATGCAAGAAATCGTTTCAGCATCTCAGAGCTAAAGGCAGGCCTAGTGTGAGCACTCATGTCACCTTAATCCTGATCTCAAGCTGCTGTTGTTTCTCATTAATCTTCAGTATTCAATCCACCAGCTTTCCATCCTAAGAAGTTTTGAATTAACAAGTTGATATATCCAAAACTATAAAATCTTTAGTCAATATGAATGATTACGTCTACTTTTAACACTGCTAATTTAAATCTACAGAGGGCTTTCACAGAGGGCTTTCATAAAAAGCCCTCCTTAAGAAGTAGAAAGATACTTACTAGATCATCTGAAATCTCATAACACCAGATAGCCAGAAGACCAGGGTGCAGTGGATTACAAAAAGCAATTCTAAAAATAAAAAGAGAAAACATTAATTAACCACGTTAC
>NW_016874693.1:0-1439 GCF_001698545.2 Rhinopithecus bieti
TGCATGTTTAATAAGTGTTTACAGATATGAGTGCATAAACCATAGAGCTCTTGGATTCCTCATTTCCCACTATTATTTCTTATCTGAATTACAAAGACAACTGAGTCTGTATCACATTAATGATAAATTATTTTACTGATTGAGTTAAATGCACAGAGAAGCCCTTGTTTTTTATTTCTTTGTTTTGTCTTTCTGGCTGCATGTATTTAGGCTTGTGTGGGTATGTATTCAGAGGTAATGGAAGGCTTCTACTTTTCCTATGTTTCCTTGTTCCCTGTACTTTTCCACCTTATCTCTCCAAGCTACTTCACACAGAGCTTAGTACATGGTCGACAATCAATAAGTGGTCTTTGCCTGATTAGTTTCCTGTCTCCCACATACCTAAAAGAAACCAGACTTAGCGTTGATCTTCAAGTATTTTCTTTTCTTTTTTTTTTTTTCCTTGCGACAGAGTCTCGCTGTGTCCCCAGGCTGGAGTGCAGTGGTGTGATCTTGGCTCATTGCAACCTCTGCCTCCCGGGTTCAAGTGATTCTCCTGACTCAGCCTCCCGAGTAACTGAGACTACAGGTGCGAACAAAGTACGGACTCTGAGGTCAGATGAACCTGAGTTCAAATCCTGGCATACAAACTGTGTAATCTGAAGCTCACAACTCTACCCAAGTGACTCCCCTGCTTCCTTTATCTGTAAAAATAGAAAAGTGATGATACTCAAATAAGAAGGTAAAGCAAAATATTTGATATATAATATAAATGCAAGAAATCTACCTCATTTAAAAAGCTTCATCATAATAGTGAAAAGCATTCTTTAAAGACTTTTGTTTAGGTAATTAATAGATATTATCCATAATTTCTTGATGGGGATTAGGTGTTAACTTTTTGAAACCACATATAATTTGTATGAAAGTAAACAGTTTGTGAGAACAGGTGTGGTGGCCTGGGATTACTCCTGTAATCCCAGCACTTTGGGAGGCCGAGGTGGGCGGATCACCTAAAGTCAGGAGTTCAAGACCAGCCTGGCCAACATGGAGAAATCCCGTCTCTACTAAAAATACAAAAATTAGTCGTGTGTGGTGGCGCTTGCCTGTAATCCCAGCTACTCAGGAGGTTGAGACACAAGAATCGCTTGAACCCGGGAGGCGGAGGTTGCAGTGAGCTGCCATCGTGCCACTACATTCCAGCCTGGGCGACAGAGAGAGACTTGGACAAAAAAAGAAAAAGAAAAAGAAAAAAAAAAGTAAACAGTTGCATAATCTTTACTGAGAAGTAAAGGTTTGATATCCCTTATAGGCAAATGTCAAACAGAACTATGTACAATTTGGGCTCAGTAACTTATGCAGAAAAGCTAAAAGTTATAATTTTAAAATTTAGTGAATTTGATTTGGACATTTTTTGTGTTGAAGCAAAATCATTCTTTTCCCCTTTGTGTTTCAAAGTTTGA
>NW_016874694.1:0-457 GCF_001698545.2 Rhinopithecus bieti
GACTGTTAAATCTGAGTTTAAGGGAACTGTTTTAAATCAGTAAGTGTTACAATGTCAATAAATTAGTAATGAATATTAAAAGAAAAAAAAAAATAATAGCATTTCCTCTATTTGCGAATAACCATCATTTTCCCTAAGAGTGTATAATGTTTCCCATTCGCATTTTTTTCAAAATGCTTACTCTAATACCATGCAAACACATCAATACAATTTGTCATGTATATTTATATTTATATGCATTTTTAGCACTTCACACTATTAGACAATTCTCTTTGTTCATTTTTATGTTCCTGTAAAGGAATACCTAAGTCTGGGTAATTTATAAAGAAAAGTGGTTTATTTGGCTTACAGTTCTACAGGCTGTACAAGAAGTAGGGCATCTGCTTCTGGTGAAGCATCTGCTTCTGGTGAAGAGCTCAGGCTGCTTCCACTCATGGTGGAAGGCAAGAAGGGGAGC
>NW_016874695.1:0-643 GCF_001698545.2 Rhinopithecus bieti
TCACACACTCTTGCCCTCTCAAACCTTCTTGTCAAGTCTTCAGTGAAAAGGAACTGCTCACTGAGCAAGAATTAAACTTCTAGAGACTCCTGGATCCGTTGAGACAAGGTGAGATTTGTTTACTGCCATATTCCTAGATCATAGCATATTGTAGTCACTTCATAAATGTTTGTTGAATAAGTGAGTGAATTGATTCATACATCTTACTTAGCTATATGTTTTCTGAATAAAACTGATAAATTTGACAGTTTACTTCTGGCATAATTTTACTATACTTATTCAACAAACCTGACAATTCAACTAGGTGCTCAGAGATAACTGTTCAGAGATAGCTGCGTCCCCCACACTGTAAAATGAGGAAATGCAGAGAAACAGATGTAGCTGAAGAAGACAGCCGGAAAAACTGGGAGGGACAACCACGACCTAGGTTGCTAAAAGCTGCTGAAGAAAAAGGTATAAGATACAATTTCTGTCTACATGAAAGCCACACTCTAAGAAGTAGAAATAGTTGAACAAATTATAACAATAAATTAGCTAAATTCAAAATCGGAGGGGTTTGTTTCTATTGTAAATAGCTCTAGTCAGGAAGTGTTAGAAAGTGCTAAATAGGAAATGTTCCAACACACCATCTAAGCATGAAGCA
>NW_016874696.1:0-644 GCF_001698545.2 Rhinopithecus bieti
TATACACCCAAAGGATTACAAATAATTCTACAATAAAGACACATGCACATGTATGTTTATTCCAGCGCTATTCACAATAACAAAGACTTGGAACCAACCTAAATGTCCATCAATGATAGACTGGATAAAGAAAACATGGCATATATACACCATGGAATACTACGCAGCCATAAAAAAGGATGAGTTCATGTCCTTTGCAGGGACATGGGTGAAGCTGGAAACTATCATTATCAGCAAACTATCACAAGCACAGAAAACCAAACACCGCATGTTCTCACTCATAAGTGGGAGTTGAACAATGAGAACACATGGACACAGGGAGGGGAACATCACACCCTGGGGCCTGTTGGGGGTTGAGGGGCAAAGGGAGGGATAGCATTAGGAGAAATACCTAATGAAGGTGATGGGTTGATGGGTGCAGCAAACCACCATGGCATGTATATACCTATGTAACAAAACGGCGTGTTCTGTACATGTACCCCAGAACTTATAGTGACAACAAAAAAAGAAATGCTGAAAAAATCAAAAATAAATAAAAGGAAAATGTGTATCATATCGATCACATTATCTTACTAAAATACAATTAAATTAGAAATCAGCAATAAGAACATTTAAAGAAAGAGACCTGAAGAGTTTTTTTTTTT
>NW_016874697.1:0-2254 GCF_001698545.2 Rhinopithecus bieti
AAGAATCCCAGGTTGTGAAACTGGATAATTTTTTGACAAAGATGAAAAATACAGGAAGCAGTGAAAGAATATAGACTACATGCTTATATAATTACCTTCGATAATCCTCAGAACCCAATACTAAAAATGTGGAAAAAACACAAAGTTCATGGCATTGTCAAAATGAAAAAGAAAAGAATTCACCGCCGGGCGCGGTGGCTCAAGCCTGTAATCCCAGCACTTTGGGAGGCCGAGAAGGGCGGATCACGAGGTCAGGAGATCGAGACCATCCTGGCTAACACGGCGAAACCCCGTCTCTACTAAAAAATACAAAAAACGAGCCGGGCGAGGTGGCGGCGCCTGTAGTCCCAGCTACTCCGGAGGCTGAGGCCGGAGAATGGCGTAAACCCGGGGGCGGCGGAGCTTGCAGTGAGCTGAGATCCGGCCACTGCACTCCAGCCTGGGCGACAGAGCGAGACTCCGTCTCAAAAAAAAAAAAAAAAAAAAAAAAAAATTCACGAGAAGGCCTTAGAACAATGCCTGGCATATAGTATGCACTCCCTTTATTAGTTTGATAATGAGGTGGATCTTCACTACATCAATCTAGAAAACTTCCCAAAGTTTCTCTTTGGGAAGAGATGGATAAGGAAACCACATACTGTTAGATATACCATTTCTCTTTGGGAAGTTTGAAAATGTATTATAAATTTTAGATGATCCTCGATGTATTTTGAAAGCTAGCACCCAACAAGCAAGAATCTCAAAAGCAATTTTCGATTTTATGCTTAAATCATTGTTACCTACACTCTTCTTTCCAAGGTCTTATGTCATGGTTGAGAAATCAATAGCAAATAGCAAGTACTTCAGTAAACAGTAAGTCAAGAACAGTCTCTAATTCTGCTCTGCAAAGTGCCCAGCACTTTAGAGGTACTCAAATATGAAACAACATCTTTACTTTTCCTAAGCTGAAAATAATTTAAGTTTTAAGTATCATCATCAAACTTGGGTTGCCAATATGTAATGTTTCCTCTTAATAATTAGAGCCAGTTTTACTGACTGTCCCTTGTATGCCAAGCACTAAATGAATCATTTTATATATATTATCTGTAATATTATTAGTATTCCTATGAGACTTTGATTCAGGTTTTAATTCCACCTGAGGATATGCGGTGTTGAATAATTGGCTCAAGGTCATTGCAGACTTTGGGTTGCAGAGCAGATTTTATCCAGGGCTGTGCGCCTTTATACCTGACTAGCTAAGTCATTCCTGAAAATTATCCTGCCAATCCAAAGTACAAGTCAGAAGTGAATGATGCTTATGTTTTTTGCCTATTAATTAATTGGATTGCTTTCCAGGTTCATAAAACACCACTAAAAGTAAGTTAGTGAGGTAGAGATGTGGCAATGAATAGGTTCATACAAAAGACATTGCCTGTTGAAGGACACTGAGCATATTTGGTAATATATAACTAGCTACATTTCTCTGTGCATGCCAAAGATAAGGAGCAGGCAATAGCTGGATTAGCAATCAGTGAAACTTAAAAGGAAGAAGGCAGAATAAGGCAAAAAATCAAAATCATCCTCAGTATGTGGATAATTCATTCCATATCTCTGGTATGTTTGTGTGTGTGTGTGTGTGCGCATTTAATTCAAAGCATGTGACACTTTGGCTTCATTTTATACCAGATTTTCAGTAGTCTCTTCTTTTACACCGTAAAGAATGTGTGTTAGATTTAGCATGATTGATGTAGATGTAGCTGTGACCACTGTACCTGTCATTTAGTTGTTAAGAAAAGTACAGTCATACAACTTTTCTGTTGGGCCCTATCACCTTTCTTTATACAAAAGCTGTCTTTCAAGTATGACAGTAGTGGCCAAGATGAGCAGGAGAAGCACTTTAAATGTCAACCTTCTATGGTAGCTTTATTGAGCTATACACATTTTCATGGCTGTGCTGCTTTTACATGCATTGGAGAGGTGGATAACCATTAAAAGTAATTAGAAGCCGGGCACGGTGGCTCACGCCTGTAATCCCAGCACTTTGGGAGGCCGAGGCGGGCGGATCACGAGGTCAGGAGATCGAGATCATCCTGGCTAACATGGTGAAACCCTGTCTCTGTTAAAATACAAAAAAATTAGCCAGGCGTGGTGGCGGGCGCCTGTAGTCCCAGCTACTTGGGAGGCTGAGACAGGAGAATGGCGTGAAACCTGGAGGCAGAGCTTGCAGTGAGCCGAGATCACACCACTGCACTCCAGCCTGGGCGATGAGCAAGAC
>NW_016874698.1:0-642 GCF_001698545.2 Rhinopithecus bieti
ACGCCTATGGTGATAAAGGAAATATCCTCAGAAAAAAACTAGAAAGGAGAATTTTGAGAAACAGCTTTGTGTTGTGTGAATTCATCCCATACAGTTACACCATTTTTTTCATTGAGAAGTGTGATAACACTGTTTTCGTGGAATCTGCAATAGGATATTTCAGAGTACATTGAAGCCTATGGTGACAAAGGAAATATCCTCATAGAAAAATCAGAATAAATCTTTCTGAGACACTGCTTTGTTGTGTGTTAGTTCATCTAACAGAGTTACATGACTCTTTTCATGGATCAGTTTGGTAGCATTGTTTTTGGGGAATCTGTGAAGGGATATATTGGATCGCATTGAAGCTTATGGTGACAAAGGAAATATCATCAGTTAAAAACTAGAGGGAAGGTGTCTACGAAAGTTATTTGTGATGTGTGAATTCTTCTCATAAAGTTACATCTTTCTTTTCATGGAGCAGTTTGGTAACACTGTTTTGGGGAATCTGAGAAGGGATATTTTGGATTGCATTGAAGCCTAGGGTGACAAAGGAAATATCCTCAGATAAATACGAAAAGAAGCTTTCTGAGAAACTGCTTTTGTTTTGTCAAATCATCTCATGAAGTTACACTGATCTTTTCTTTGAGCAGTTTGCTAACA
>NW_016874699.1:0-1053 GCF_001698545.2 Rhinopithecus bieti
TCCTCTTCCTGGTGTTGTGGCCCACTGTGTACCTGATGGTGTGTGAAGTCCATCCCTCTTGTCTTTTGAATGTAACAAAAGTGAGGTTGGAACTGAGGCAGAACAAAGAAAGCCTCCCGCCTCTCTCGACACCATAGCACCAAACAACCTGGGCCACGGATGCCCAGAACCCAGAAACAGATGCAAGGAAGCAGGAGCTACCCACAGGGCTAGAGAGTAGCACTCTTGCCTGGACAGCGGAGGGGCCGGCTGTGAGCTGAGCCCTGTGAGCTGAGGACAGCAGGCACGGGGACCTACTTGCCAGTGCTCCCACATCCTTATTAGGGGAGACCAACTCTGCAGCTGTGACGCATTGCTTCAAGAAATGAAACTCTGGGCCGGGTGTGGTGGCTCACGCCTGTAATCCCAGCACTTTGGGAAGCCGAGGCAGGCGGATCACAGGGTCAGGAGATTGAGACCATCCTGGCTAACACGGTGAAACCCCGTCTCTACTAAAAATACAAAAAATTAGCCGGGCACGGTGGCGGGTACCTGTAGTCCCAGCTACTCAGGAGGCTGAGGCAGGAGAATGGCGTGAACCTGGGAGGCAGAGCTTGCAGTGAGCCAACATTGCGCCACTGCACTCCAGCCTGGGGGACAGAGCGAGACTCCATCTCAAAAAACCAAAAAAAAAAAAAAAAAGAAATGAAACTCTGGAAGGCGACCAGGAGAGAACATCCTGCCTAGAAAATAAGAACTCCCCGAGCCGGAGCCAGTGCAAGCCCAAGCTGAGCCGTCAGCCTCTCCTGCATACCACAATCTGAGAACCTGCCTCACTTGCCTGCTCTCTGGAAGAGGACAGGGACCCACGGGAGGGACATATCCTGCCCTACCTGGTGTCTCCTTTGGACTCTAAGCCCCAATCTCCTTATCTGTAAAATGGGTCTATAATGGTGCCTGCCTCAGAAGCAGCAGCCAAGGGCATCATGTACAAGGGTGCGTGGCACATATGAAGGGCCCAGTACACTATGCGTGGCATATATGATGTGCTTGGTACACTGTGCATGGCACATA
>NW_016874700.1:0-763 GCF_001698545.2 Rhinopithecus bieti
TTCCAGTCTTTAAGCAACATATTCAAAATGTTATAGAAAAGATGATCACGAGGATGAAGAATGTTATTTCAATTCAATGATTCCAGGTGATTAGAGTTTCTGTGTTTAAATTTTGTTAACTCCTGAGATATTTAAAAGCTTTTAGAATCAATCTCAAAGAAAGAGACACATGCACAATATTGAAAGTTTTGGAACTTCATATACTTTGTAATTTTATGAGTCTCATCTAAACCTTCATATTCACATACTTTCCTAACTATATGTGTACATAGTATTTTATGTGTTAAGATTTCTCAATATGAAAACAAATGAAAGTATTCTTTGATAACTCATGAATAGACATAGATTTTGTATCTGGCTATATGGTCCATGAATTGGAAAGAAGATCTATTTTGGCAAGGTCCTTGATGCATTTGCAGAAGTTGTTTCATTAAGAAAATATAAATAGACTAAAATTTAGTTTGTATAGTACACGTTGAGTTACATTATTTCCCCAGACTAATATTTATCTATAAAGTTTCCCCTTTTATAAAGAAGGCATTTCTATAAAAAGCACTTATACATTACACTTTTTTTCTTGTACTTTGCTATTTTTTTTTCTAGTGGCATGACTATATGTTTAAAGTGTAGTAAAGTCAAATATTTAGTGTATATTTCTTTTCTAGACATTATAATAATTCATTTTATTACCAATTATTGCTACAACATTTTCTCCTAGAGAAGAGTACTATAAAAGTCTATTGCGTGTGTCAGAAATAATCAT
>NW_016874701.1:0-1873 GCF_001698545.2 Rhinopithecus bieti
GATGCAAAATCGAATGTGAAAAAATCATCCCAGCAATTATGGACCCGATATACATTTGGCCCATCAGCTCCTGACGCCGAAGGTGGGGTGGTGGCAAGTGTGCTGTCTAGCCTAACTCAGGATTAGAATCAGAGCCTGAGATTCTGAGAGAATGCTCTTACTTGCAAGGACTGGTAAGCTCTGTGCTGATGACTCAAAGGATGGGCTCTGTGAGTGTAAGAGATTGGACTTGGACCTGCAGCCAGGACGCAGTATTTTCTTATCTTTAACTTCCACAAAGCTCGTGTTTATTCTTCTCTCACAAAAGCCAAGCCTAAAGTGCGCTGCTGAAGGAGTTGTTCCTCTTTGGACAGCCATGTGTGCCCTATAAATGTCCTCTTCAGATGGAGAAGGAGTTGCTGTGTGCGTAGCACTGTGAGCTGGACTGGAAAGCATTTCTGCGGCCCAGTGATACATGCAGAACTACACCCTCGAGAGCCACGGTTCAGTGAAGGGCTAGGAAGGGTTTTCATTCTGGTCATTCATTCACCTGGAAAGGCTCAGCACTATCTCATGAACCTAGTTTCTGGGAAGTCAGGCAACCTGATTGCACTTACAACTTGGTAAATGATATACTCTAAGGGCTCATAAAAATTAATCCAGATGCATGCTACAAAGCTGATACCATGAAATCATGAGCAGAGACCTCGTTTCTACTTGAGTCCAGAAAGAGCCAGGCTTTGTGTTGGTCTACACAGTGCCGAGGAGGAAAGAGACTCTACTACCACTTTTCATTGTTGAAACTGTTCATTCTCACCTCCCCTGGAAAGGGCTCTCACACTCCTGCCACAGACACGAAAAAGTTAATAGATGTCGTGGAAGTGGGAAAAGTTGCCTTTGGAGAGGTTTCCAGAATGTTTTCCAACTTGGTCATCTTTCCAAGTCCCTTCTTTTGATTTAATGAAATAATTATTTTGAAAATAATAATAGCTACCATTTACCAAGGACCTAATATGTACCAATTTATTTACATATGTTGTCTAATTCTTACCATCACGTACCATGTTCCGTGGTCATATGCCCTGGGAATCAGAAAGAAGAACTTGCCAAGGTCACACAGCCAGGAAATGAGAGTCAATATTCAAGCCTAGATTTCAAAGGGTCAGTATTTAAACCGAGGTTTCTATTCAGACCTAGAAATGAGAGTCAGTATTCAAACCTGCTACCATGGCCCATACTTATATTAATTCTGCCTCATTAAGATAATGTCTGGGTCATTTTTATTTATTTACTCTGGAGGTAAAATGGACTGCAGTCATGTATGTTTCAAGTGGGAGAAAGTAAAAGCCTTAAATTTTTCCTTTTTTTTTTTTTGTTGAGATGGAGTCTCGGTCTTGTCACCCAGGCTGGAGTGCAGTGGCATGATCTCAGATCACTGCAACCTCTGTCTCCTGGGTTCAAGTGATTCTCCTGCCTCAGCCTCCCGAGTAGCTGGGACTGTAGGCGCCCACCACCGTGCCCGGCTAATTTTTGCATTATTAGTAGATACAGGGTTTCACCATATTGGTCAGGCTGGTCTCGAACTCCTGACCTCAGGTGATCCCCCTGCCTTGGCCTCCCAAAGTGCTGGGATTATATGCATGAGCCACTGTGTCCAGCCAATCTTTTTCCTTTCTTCCTTCCTAAGATTCTCTAGCTCTCTTCCATTGAGAGAGAGTACAGTCAAAGGTGCATGAAAGAATTTTGGGTCCTTTTTTGTAAGCACTGCATCAAATATATAATAGCAGTTAGATAGTTAGGGGCAACTTGATATTTTAGAAATTGAAAACTTATTTTAGAAAAACAAAGAACAGTTAGGTATATATTAGGTAATTTGCATTTTAGCTTCTAGCAT
>NW_016874702.1:0-1911 GCF_001698545.2 Rhinopithecus bieti
TTCCATACAAAGTCATATATAAGCAATGCTGTTTTTTAATTTAGCTTTTATTTAATAGCAATGACCCTTTACCACTATCACGGGCAGTATTACTAGCCTGGCACCTTGTATTACTCTATTCCTCATCGTTTTGAAATATGGTGCAACGACACTCAAAAGAGCTGTGCTACAAGAAACAACTTTCCTTTCTGTAATGCCCTCCCTTTTAGGATCACTAGGAGTCTGTACAATGCAATTCAGATTCCCAAATTAATTGTCTTTCCTATTAGTGTTATCACAACTCATAGCAGATTCCTGTATGTGCCTGTATGTTATGAGTTGGATAAACATTGGTGGACTTCATTTGGAGTGAATCAGAATGGGATTCTTGTGAGAAGCCAACACCCCTCTAAACAAACTTTTGGAGCATGACATGGCTTGGGTGTTTTCTCCCCTCCAAATCTCATGTTGAAATGTGACCCCCAGTGTTGGAGGTGGGCCTAGTGGGAAGTGTTTGGATCATGGGTGTGGATCCTTATGAATGTCTTGGTGCTGTCCTTGTGGTAATGAATGAGTTCTCACTCTGAGTTCACGTGAGATCTGGTTTCTGAGAACCTGGGGGCCGGCTATGGTGGCTCATGCCTGTAATCTCAGCACTTTCAGAGCCCGAGAGTGGCAGATTACGAGGTCAGGAGATGGAGACCATCCTGGCCAACATCTTGAAACCCCGTCTCTACTGAAAATACAAAAATTTGCCAGGTGTGGTAGCACGCATCTGTAGTCCCAACTACTCAGGAGGCGGAGGCAAGAGAATTACTTGAACCCAGGAGGCTGAGGTTGCAGTGAGCTGAGATTGCGCCATTGCACTCCAGCCTGGGCAACAGAGCAAGACTCTGTCTCAAAAACAAACAAACAAACAAAAAACCTGGCACCTCCTTCTCTCTCTCTCTTGTTCTCTCACCATGTAACATGCTGGCTCCTCTCCTCCTGCCATGATTGTAAGCTTACTGAGGCACTCACTGGAAGCAGATACTAGCATTATACTCCTTGTACAGTCTACAGAACCATCAGCCAAAATAAACCTCTTTTATTCATAAATTGCCCAGTCTCAGGTATTCCTTTATAGCAACACAAACTGACTAACACAGAGGATAACCAAATATTTATTAATGTCTAAAACTTGGATAATACCTTACCTATAGCACAGGTTTGCTCTGAGGATCAATTGAAAGAGTAAAATATCTGTTCTTTCCTTGAACAAAGCTTTAATGAGTACCAACATGTGCAAAACACTGTGCTAGGTGATAGAGATCAGATGTGCTCCCTTCAGTTTAGGAAAAAATGAAATTGTTATGGGCCAGGCGCAGTAGCTCACGCCTATAATCCCAGCACTTTGGGAGACCGAGGAGGGTGGCTCATGAGGTCAGGAAATCGATACTATCCTGGCTAACACGGTGAAACCCTGTCTCTACTAAAAATATAAAAAATTAGCCATGCGTGGTGGCAGGCGCCTGTAGTCCCAGCTACTTGGGAGGCTGAGGCAGGAGAATGGCGTGAACCCGGGAGGCGGAGCTTGCAGTGAGCCGAGATCATGCCACTGCACTCCAGCCTGGGAGACAGAGGAAGACTCCGTCTCAAAACAAATGATAATAAAATAAATAAAATAAAATAAAATAAAGAAATTGTTATGGGTGCAGTATATGATGTAGGTAGTAGTGTAAAGGGGATAGGTATAAAAGCTTTGTGGAATGGTTGATATTGGAGCTGAATGTTGAAAGATGATTAGGTGTTTGTCAGGTAACCACGTGTGCACATGATGGTAAGTAGAGCAGAGCAGGAGCAACAACATAGAAGCTGATGTGTTCTGAAGCTGCAGGTGCAGGTGATTAGAGGATAGAAGTACCAGAGATGTTGCAAGATGAGATGAGGTAC
>NW_016874703.1:0-1052 GCF_001698545.2 Rhinopithecus bieti
AGCATTACAAAGCGAATTCTCAGAAAGTTTGTTTCTACTTTTATCAGAGGATATTCCCCTGTCTCCATAAGCTTCAACGTGATCCAAAATATCCCTTATCAGAGTCCCCGAAAACAGTGCAACGAAACTGGTCCAGGAAAAGCATCGTGTAACTCTGAGAGTTGAAGTCACAAATCACAAAGTGGTTTCTCAGAAAGCTTCTTTCTGGTTTTAGTCTGAGGATATTTCCTTTGTCACCATAAGCTTCAATGCACTCTGAAATATCCCATTGCAGATTCCAAGACAACACTGTTAGCAAACTACTCAATGAAATGAACAGTGTAATCCTGTGAGATGAATCCACACATCACAAAGCAGTTTCTCAGAAAGCTTCTTTGCAGTTTTTCCCGAGGATATTTTGTGTTTCACCATGGGCCTAAATTCGCTCTCAAATATCTCTTTGCAGATTCCACAAAAACAGTTTTAGCAAACGGCTCCATGAAAAGAAAGGTGGAACTCTATGAGACGAATTCACACGTCATGAAGAACTTTCTCAGAAGGCTTCCGTCTAGTTTTCATCTGAGGATATTCCCTTTTGTCACCATAGCCTTCTAGGCAACCGAAAATATTCCTTCTCAGATTCCCCAAAAAAGTTGTTACACACCTGCTCCATGAAAAGAATCGTGTAACTCTGTGGGATGAATTCACAAATCACAAAGCAGTTTCTCAGAAAGCTTCCATCTACTTTTTGACTGATGATATTTCCTTTGTCACCACAAGCTTCAAAGCACTCTGAAATATCACAATGCAGATTCCAAGAAAACTGTGTTAGCAAACTACTCAATGAAATGGACAGTGTAACTCTGTGAGATGAATTCATACATCACAAAGCAATTTGTCAGAAAGCTTCTTTCTAATTTTTGTCAAATGATATTTCCTTTGTCACCATAAGCTTCAATGTGCTATGAAGTATTAAACTGCGGATTCCAAGAAAACAACGTTAGCAAACTGCTCAATGAAAAGAACAGTGTAATTCTGAAAGATGAATTGACACATCACAAAGCAGTTTCTCA
>NW_016874704.1:0-764 GCF_001698545.2 Rhinopithecus bieti
TGTCCTTTCTCAGAGTCCACAGAAACAGTGATTTCAAACTGCTCAGTCCAAAGAGTGATTTAACTCTATGAGATGAATACAAACATCACAAAATTGTTGCGCAGAAAGCTTTTCTCCAATTTTCGATGGAAGACATTTCCTTGCTTAACACAGGCCCCCTGTTGCCACATACTATCCCTTCGCAGAAACCTCAAAGACCGACTTTCAAACTGGGAAATGTAGAGTAAGCTTTAACCCTCTCGAAAGAGTGGACATGACAGAGAGCAGTTTCTTCCAGTGCTTCTTTCTTTTTTTTTGGACAACATTTCACTTTTTGCTATAGTCTTCAATGTGCTCTGAATATCACTCTTTTGGATTTACAAACACAGTGTTCAAACTATGCCTTACGAGAAGAAATTTATAACTCCCTGAGTAGAATGCACACATCACCAAGCAGTTTCTCAGAAGGCTACTTTCCAGTTTTTATATGACGATATTTCCTATTTCACCATAGGCCGAAATGCGATCCCAAATATCACTTCACGAATGCATCCACGAGGAAATTTCCAAGCTGCGAAATGTAAAGTAAGCTTCTTCTAGGTGAGATGAATAAACACAGCAAAAGCAGATTCACAGAAAGCTTCCTTCCAGTTTTATCTGAAGATATTTCCTTTTCACCCTAGTCCTGAATGTGCTCCTGAAGGTTTCTTCTTGGATCCGTGCATGACAGTTTCCAAGTTGCATAATATAAAGAAAGCTTTATCTATGTGAGATGATTACACGTA